>NW_005842726.1:779009-805597 GCF_000455745.1 Alligator sinensis | reverse complement strand
CCAGTGGCTGGGGCTGCGGGCAGTGCTGAGGGAGGGTGCAGAGGGGCCATGGCCCTTCCCAATGGGCTGTGGCTGAGACTGGGTCTACAGGATCTGTGCAGCCATATTGCTCCCGGCTCCCCACGCCCTGGCTGGGGGGGCCTGCCATGGAGCCACAGCTGGCTGGAAAGGGCTCTGTGGGGCTAGTCTGGGCTAGGCCATGGGGGCAGGGCCTTTTCTAGTCAGCTGTGGGTCCATGACACCCCCACCCAACCTGGGTGTGGGGAGTCGAGAGCAATGCAGCTGCACAGCTCCTGTGGCCCCAGCCCAAGCTGTAGCCCACTGGGAAGGGCCCCTCTGCATCCACCACCAGCAGCACTGCAGGCCGGCCTGGCTTAGCTCTGCAGCCGCAGCCCCAGCCTCAGCTCTGGGCTGATGGCAGGGCCATGCCAGGCAGTTCTGGCCAGGCCCCCTGCCACGTGAGTGGTCAATGGGGGGAAAGCCTGGTGGGTCAACAAGGGAGACAGGGGAATTTAATCCTCCTCCATGCCCCGCTTTGTCTGAGGCAGTGCCTGGCCCTCACCCCTTGGGG
This sequence comes from Alligator sinensis, assembly GCF_000455745.1. Classification (NCBI taxonomy): domain Eukaryota; kingdom Metazoa; phylum Chordata; order Crocodylia; family Alligatoridae; genus Alligator; species Alligator sinensis. The sequence continues at coordinate 805,026 of NW_005842726.1, read as the reverse complement.
ACAAGCCTGTCAAGGGCTGCTTCCCCTCTACCCCTCCAGGCACACCTTGGCTGGGGTCCTTGTAGGCCAGTGTGGGGTGAATGTCTGTTCACTTGCAAATTGGTTCAATCTACGCAGGTTAGACTAACTTGCAAAGATTGAATCAATTCAGGCTCCGGCTTTTTGAATTTCTGTCCCTAGCCTTGTTGCTTATTACATGGCCTCCTCTTATTAGTACAAGTCACAACAGAGACAGGCCAGCTTTATACTAAGGCAGAGGTTTTTAACCTTTTTGCATTTGTGGACTCCTATAAATTTGAACGTAAATGTGAACTCCTTTGGAAATTTTGAATGAAGATGTGGACCACTTTGAATTGGAAGTGTGGGTATGCAGATACTTTTGATTGATCACAGTCATCTTTCATTGACCTCTTAGGACACAGCTGAGGTTGAAAACCACTGTACTAAGGCATTAAAAAACACACACTTCCCTAGTATGAATGCTATTAGAGAAGTGGAAGGGTCAGGGAAACTTAAGGGGATGGTAGTGTAAGGGAAACAGTGGGAGATGTACAAGAATGGGTGAACTCTGAAAATAAGAAGCATTTACTGATGTAGTTTGTCCTTGTTTGGGTTCAGGTATGCCTCTCATTCCTAGAGCCTCTCTTCCTCTAGACCAAGCATATAGGTTGCAATTCCCTGTGATAATCATGGTGAGTGTTACTTTAGTTTAGCATCTGCATTTCTGCTCTATCTTGGAGCTAATAACAACATTAAACAGTGACCACCCAGCTTTCCCAAAGTATCACTTTTTTTTTTAGAATAAAAACATTAACAAAACATATGCTTTAACTTGCATACTTAGCTTACTAGGTATTTTCCACTGTCTGCATTGAACCATGGCTGGTCTATTATCTAAAATTTGTTAGTTTTGTTCCTGTGTAACTGTGTCATGTCTTAGATTAAATGAGTGGACCTTTCCAACTTTCCTGTCTCTGGTTGGTCAGTGCATCAAAATCTGAATGAAAATTCCTGTGTTCTCTGGACCCCCAGATGATTTGAAATAGACAGTCTATTAATAAATCCTCAAATTCAGTCCTAAATGTAATGTATACAATCCAAGCCCAGTAACACTAATGAACCCTACATACTGAAATTTACAATGAGAGATGTGTTTCTAGGCACTTTTGTCGATATCTGTATACCTGTGCTTGAGCTGAGAAGCTCAAAGGATATCACTTTCTATTTTCTTAAGTGAACACAGTTGTTTCTATTGTGCTAGTTTAACCTGATTTAAGAAGGCATGGTGTAACCCCATTGAGTCAGGGTACATTTAGACCTTTCAGTTGTATCATTTCTTACTCCCAGTTTTATTAACCTATTCCATTCCAAAGGAAATTTGAATACTATCTTTCATCTTCCACATTGGTCCTGTGTTAAGCCAGTGTCTGAACACAGGATTCAAATGGCATCATCTGGTATAACAAATCAGCCATATCACGTAGCCATGAGTCTCCTGCACTTCAAAGATCTTTAGGATTTCTGTTCATGGTGACCATGTTATCTGATGATATCCAGTCTCCTGGCTGGCTCTTGTCCAATGAGTTCTTTTACTTTCACTTAAAAACAGTTTGTAACCCTGGATAGGAGACCAAAAGCAGATAGGATTACCTCCTGGTTAATATTCTAGCGGGTGAAGCAACACACTTTTTTACATCCAGATAAAATAACTTGCTCTACATACTGGTACATAGGACTTTGAAGAGGCCTTTTGGGACATCCAGAGCAGGAAAGCATGTTCGTATAATTATTTTCATAAAATAACTAAGCTCCATTTTAAAAGCAGCTGGCTCTCTTGCGCCTCTTCTCCTGTTGGAAAGCCGTTCCAGAATCTATCTTATATGACCAGAAATCTTCTGATTCACAATCTAAATTAATTCTTGGCCAGTTTCTCTCCATATGTTCATATGCCAACATTGTCCTTTTAGTTTAATTAACTCTTCCATTTACCTGGTATATGCCAGTTACCTTTGCCTCTTCTTTTACAGACCAGTCCATTTAAAGCTTTATTTCTGTTCTACAGTATTTTTTTTTCCTTTTTTAAAGAGAGTTCTGATTACAAGTTAGCGTTCTTCCAGTGCTTTCTCTTTTTTTCTTGGGAGAAGTTCAGTTTCTCATGGGAGAAGTATGGCTAGAAAAATACCCAGCTGTTTAGACTGCAGAGATAAAGAAATATTTTTTGTTTTCTTTATTACTTAACACTTTAATTATAGTAGCACCTAGAGACCCCTATCTGGACCCCACTAAACGTGGCTCTGTACCAGCTCTTAATATGCTAAAGCACAGCTGGTACATGCAGAGGTAGCAATCTAAATAGTTAAGAAAACCAACCAACAGCAGACAGCAAATAAATTGTCAAAACAACTAATATTTTGTTTCTTAGTTGGTTTTGGTATGTGTGTTGTCTCCTTATTTTGTCTTCCAACCATCTCCTTTGCTGCCTCTCCCAACAACCTCCCTTTCCTGCTTCCTGCTCTTTTCATCCTTTCTACTTCACAAATACAGCTTTCAGACGCAGTCTGGAGGGGCAGTTAGCCAGAAACATATATAAAGGGCTTGTCATGGAAGGAAGGCCCAGAAGGTAGAGAGGACTTGGAGGCACCTTCTTGCATCAATCCCCTATAGCTTCTGGATATTCTTTCTTTCTCTGTGTCCCTGGACGGGATTGCTAACTATTTCAATAGTGATCTCTTCCAGAGAAAGGATGAGAGGCTTTGCATATAGATTCTAAAATATTTGGAAGGATGATTATGTGCAGTAATCAAATAAGACTGTTTCTGGTGTGGTGGATAAAAATAGGCCTTACTTCTGGCCCTTCACAATATTCCTGTCCAAACAAAGTGACTAGCTGGATTAGAATAAGAGTCTCTAAACTCAGATGCTTGGATGATGCTGGGACTTCCCACCGAGTTGCAAATGGTGCTTATGAGAACTGCATTTGACAGCATCAGCCAAGCCAATTCTTGCTGTATGACCTGACTTCACTGCTTCCTCATGCAAAATCTATTGGAGTAATGTGAGGTTGGTTTTATGGCTGAACTGGCTGTTGCAAGACAAGACCGAAATGTGTGTAAAAACTGATGTCACCTCTTAAACCTTATTGGAATCCATTGTTTTGACTCAGCTGAGCTACAATAGAGTAGAAATCACAATGCAACTTTGCTTGTTTCATAGTGCAGAACAGGGTCTTTTTATTTTTAGGTACTGTTGGCAGCACATCTGTCCAAGGCTTAGGTGAAAGCCTGTATAAACAAGGCCTGAAAGTACTCCTGAAACCTTTCTAAGCTCTTTCTACAGCTGGTATGTTACTTCAAATATGTGCTAAAAGATTTTTTTTAAATTTCTCATGCAAGTTAAGCACATCTTTTCTTAAGTAAACAAATCTATTATTTACTGTGTTTTTAATGAAGAAAATGCAAATTCTCAAGGGGCTTAAACTCTGGCTGCTGCCCCCATCCCCCACTTACCTTTGAATCCTTTTACCAGAACAGCGTGTACATGCATATCTACCATATACCCACACATTGACAGTCCAGTGAGTCTCTGCATTAAAAATGAGTTATCATGTCTTCTTCTTTGTAAAGGGCTTTAAGGTTCTTAAAAAAGAAACTATGCCTGTATAAGAACCATCTCAGAACACTGCAACTATGACTGTTTTAATGATAGACTATTTTAAGCTGATACTTTTTTTGTACTACTTAATTATATAAAGAAGATCTCTTTATTTTCTACCTTAAAACAAACCATATGCTATAAATTGTCTGTCTTCAGGGTATCAAAAAGCCTTTTACTGAGGTCATTAAGGCCAACATTGGTGATGCCCACGCAATGGGACAGAGGCCCATCACCTTTCTTCGTCAGGTAAGGCCTTTTAAAATGTGAAATAATATTATTTCTAAATCTGTCTCTTCTATATAAAGTATCACAGTTTCAGAGACTCTGATTTGCCAGAGTAATTTGTGGTTGTACAACACATGCTTCTCCCAGCTTGATCATAATACACAACTCAGTTATTTTAATCATATTATGAGGGTTGCTTTGTAATTTATGTGCTAGGATAAAATAAAGAATATTTTCATTTACTTAAAGTTTATATAGTCATCCCTACACAAGGACTACAATAAAGAGCCACCTGTTTGGCTCAGACATCAAAACTTCATAGCTGGCTTTCTGAGTCTCCTCTGCAGCCAGTTTTTGTGTGTGTCCCTCATAGTATTTCTCTTTCTTTTTTGTTTTCTTTTATACTCTTGAAATGTTCTGTCTGCCCTCCCCATGTCTCCTGTTACTTGGCTTGTATCATTGGCTAGCTAATAATAGAGGAAAATCAAGATCTCTTGCGAAAAATAGATATTTAGATTTTGGTCTATTGGTATACCTTCAGTGCTTGACTCTCTTTTAATTTGCTGTTGTCCTTTACTTTCAATGCATCTAGTTTTCTTTGGGATTGCAGAGGAATCAGTAAAGCTGACAGTGATATTAATTTAAAGAAAAAGTAGCTTTGAACAACAAATAAAGTTGTGGCCAGTTTACATCAATTTTACTATTGTAGGTGGTGGCGCTATGTACATACCCAGATCTGTTGGACAGCCCAAGTTTCCCAGAAGATGCTAAAAACAGGGCCAGACGGATCTTGCAGGGATGTGGAGGAAATAGTTTAGGTAAGCGTTTAGCTTTACGTGTCATTAGCTGCTTGTCACTGCTGTCATTATTGGTCTTTTTATTCTTTGCTGTAATCCCATCCATTTACGTGGCTTTAAAATGAGTGATGATGAAATTTTTTAAGGGGATGTGCTTTTGGTATGTCTTAGAATCTTGAATGGGGAAGTGCTCAAAAATGATCTACTAAAGTGATTAACAATGAATGTGTTTGACAACTGCAAAATACTGTTGACAGGAGAAAGTGATATAGACCTCTAGGCAAAATTACATATCTCTGATGATCCCATCGTCACTGGTATCTGAGCACTCAAAAATCAGTATTCTGTTATTTGTATAGTGTGTGTATAAATGTTATGTGCTGTTATTGTACATAGTTAGAAGATGTATTCTGACCCTGTCTGTGCATTCTTCCTCGCAACATTCATCAGTCAGTTGTGCCTCCAAGGCAAAGTAGCCCTGAAAGAACAAGCGTAGATACCAAGGGGATATGTTTGTGTCTAGTATTCCTTCCCAAGGATGTATATGTGTGTTTCATAAATAAAAAACAGCTGTTATCTACTTGTATGTGGGAAATGAATCTCCTCTCTCCAAGTTGGAGGCAGGGAGTAGGGGAGCTGTTGGAGGGCCAGAAATGGTTTTGGAGTTACTAGTCTAGCAATTCTGAAGAAAGTGTTCTAGCCATGGGACAGTGCATAGAATCTGGCAGGTCACATTTCATACCTGAAAGGAAGTAAAGAGACTAAAAGTGACATTTCAAAGCACATGTTAAAGTAACTGATGTGTGTCTTATTTTTTCTGATTGCACTGCCTAGTTTTTATGGTGATAAGTGCTATAAAATAAATTGGAAAACTAGTAACTGTATTCCAAGTCTTACATCCTTGGAACACTTTTAACAGTTCATCCAGTGTCAGCCTATACTTTAGTGTTACATGATCTTTTGAAGTGCTCTCCTAGGCTGGCAGATTTCTGTTGCTTGTGTGGCTCTCTTAACTTGAGTATTACCCTGTTTATGAGCTCAGAGATTCCAAGAGCTTGTACTTGGAGAAAAGTTTGGGTGGATCATGCCAGTTCTTGCTTCCAGCTGCAATGTTGTATTAAAGGATAAAAATATTTTCCTCATGCCAGTTTTTAGGAGGGTGTTTCTAGGACTCTGTTACGGTATGAGCCACTCTGAGAAAAATTTGGAGAGCCTGTAGACCAAGCTGACTTTTTTGGACTTAGAGAAGCATGCAGACATCAAGCTGGGGTAGGAATTCTTCACAAGATAGTGCAGCTGCTCTTGGATAGTACAAAATGATTACTCAGCAATATAGTACTGCACATGTTTAAGGAGGGTTGTAAACATTATTAATTCTTCACAACACTTGATTTCTGCCTTGACCTCCATCTTTTTCTTTTTGTAGAATAACTGCCCAAATTCATGTCAGTGGAAGAGTCAGGATTAGAATTCATTAGCTACTGGTTATCCCACTGAATGTGAGACTATTTGCCCATGGTTCTTGAATATTGTATTTCTGGTGTTTCACAAAGTGTGGGTGACTAAAAAAATGCTGAATGTGCAGAAACCCTTCAACAAAGAAACAGCATATTTTAAATAACTCGCAGCAATTCAGTGTAAATAGGGTTCTAAGTGCTTTCAGTAGGCACTCAGGCCTCCTGCGAAATGATCATTATGAGCACAAACACTTCAAAAAAGATCAGTGGTGAAACAGACATGCAGTCCAGACTCCAATCACTGAAGAGCAGCAGAGGCCAACCTTTTTGGCAGGTACACCACAAATTAACTCTGCACCCTCCCCAAGTGCCATTCTGATTCCCCTCCCCTGTCCAATCTGCTGCTCTGTGTTTAGTTACAGTGCTGCCTATCCCCTCCCCAGTCTGGCCACCCTGTTGAAGAGCAGTTTTTCTGTTATGACTTGCACTAAAAAACAAATAAATGTTAAATATTTAGCTTAAAAAAAAAGATAGAACAGATGAAAATATCTAACTTTAATCTGCATGTTTTCAGCACTGTGTAAGCTGTTATTCTTTACCTCAATTGCTGCTTAACCACTCACTCCTCAGCATGGACACGTGTTTGAGGTGGAGGCTGTGACTATATATTTTTTTGACTGGGAGTTTCACCTGCCAGAGTGTTTGATCATTTTAATGTTCCACTTGTAGCCACTTACTCTTGAAGTGGCCTTTTTGGCAGGAGAGTAAACATGGCCCTTGCACCACTGCACCTTCCTCCCTGATGCACACAAACTCCCTTGCATATAAGAATTTGTGTTTTGTATTATAGTCCTGATAAACCGGTTCCTAAAAAAGCTTGGCAGTCTAATATGGAAGGGATGAAAGTTTGCAGTTCTGTTGGAAATGCAGCAGCTCTATATGTTCTTTTTAACTTAAGGTTATGTCTTTATTGCATAGTTAACTGGAGTGACTGGTTCCTGGGTCTGAGCACCAGGGTTAATCTGAGCTGCCTGCAAGGCTAGGGACAGACATTCAAAAAACCGGAGCCTGAATTGATTCAACCTTTGCAGGTTAGTCTGACCTGCAGAGAGTGAGCCGGTTTGTAACAGAACAGACATGCGGGCACATGCCTGCAGTTGCTCAGGCCAGCAGCCAGGGGAGCTAGAGCCTGGAGCCAGCGTGGGGTCAGGGCTGCGCCCGCTGGTCCCTCCCTGTACCACAGGGCTGGGGCCAGCGGCAGCAGCAAAGAAGCTACTGTGGTCGGGCTGCCGAGAATGGCAGTCCCGCCACAGAGCAGCCCCAGCCCCGCTGCATTCTCAGGGAGTGGCACCTCAGCCCGGCAGCACTGAGGGACCTGCCATGAGCCAGACAAAACCCCTCCCTGGCTAGACCCCTGCTCCAGCTGGGGAGCAGAGGGGCAGAGCCATCCTGGCTGGGCTGGAGCAGAGAGCCCAGCCCAGAGACCATGCCCAGAAGCTGGGGGTGTCTGGTTTAACTTAAACCAGAAGGGGTCTGGGACAGACAATGCATAAACCGGTTTGAGCCAACTCAGTTAAGTCTGATACTACATTCAACCAGGTTTATCTTAAACTGGTTTTGGACATTTTGAAACTGGTTTATGTGCACTGAATGTCTGTTCTGTTACAGGTTTACACCAGTTTCAGATCACTTAAACTGGTTTATGTGTAATGTCTGCCCCTAGCACAAGTGTTTCAAAAGCTGAAACCCTACTTGTATAACTGTGTCCTCTTGTCCCCACACAATGTGTCTGGAGGCAGATCCCATAGTTCTTGTGCTGAGATGCTCCAAGACTCTTTTTTAAGGCAGTTGTAACTTGTAAGATACTTGCCTGCCCTTTTGGTGAGGAATTGAAGGGAAATAGGTTGTTGACTAGCAGTTCTCAAGTGATTCCTCTCCTCTCCTGTTGCATGCATCTCTCACCACAGATTTCGTGGGTTCCAGCCCGATTGTAGGCTGATTCCATCTTCTACTCTATACCTCCAGCTGTGTAAACAAGCCTGGACTTAAATGTCAAACTTGGGTCAGGCTTTTCTTTGTGAATGGTTGGAGAGACATTGAGGTAGAACCCAAGTAAGAGTCTGGATTAATTAATTGTGTAGTGAACACCTGTCCTGACATTCCCCACTGTTACTGCTAGTGAAACAATTTAGGATTGCTGGTACTAAATTAACAGTAATGTTGACTGACCCTACCTAGAACAAATGTTACTAGCATAGAGTTAAAAATGCTGCAACTATCTTGCCTACACTAGCAGTTCTAACCTTTATAACATCCTTGCCTGATGTGTAAGGGACTAGGTCTGAGGGACTAAGTTTTTCCTTCGTGGAAAGCCAAAGGAGTATAGATGTACCTCCCCGCCCCTGTGCCCCGGGAAGCAAGAAATAAATTATTTCTTTCTGGAAGTCTCTTCCCAGGACTGATTCCTCAGACTGCCTGTGTTTTGGAGCTGACCTCCCTACAAGTGCATGTAACTGGCCCTTCAGAGTTCAACAGCAATCCTGGGCCTTGGCCCAAAATGATTTTCAGTCTCTGTAAGGCATTCTTTCTTGATGGCAGCAGTTCCAATTGTTTCCTGCCATTCTTTGTAAAGTTACCACAGCACAGATCTTGGAAAAAAAAACCCTGCCATCAGTTCAACTACTAGCATATAACTGAGCAATGAGGGTAAAGTTGGGTATAATCATGCCACTCCATCTAGCAATCTACTTAGAGCCAAGAAGATCCTGTTGTTTCATGGCAGTGCTAAATTACATGAATGCTTATCACATCAAGCTCAGTCTGTGCTTGGCTTTCTAACTTGAATTTATTTTTCAGCCTGCTGGAAGTTTTTTGCACATATTCAGCAGTGGAGTACTTGGGAACAAACACTTGTTGTTTCTATCTTTAAGACCATTATAGTTATTATGAACTTAATCTGAATATTTTAATGAGAACTTTACACCGTATTTCTGGTTACCATTCTGCTTTTGTTATAAATGACAGAAAGTGATTTATATTGGAAAAGTGATACAGTTCTACGTTGTCACAGTGATATTAAAGGACTTGAGTTTTGGTATTTATTTTAATTTTAATTCATCTCATGCTCCTTCTGTTTCTTGCTGCTGCTGTCTGAACAGAAGACATTTCTAAAGTAAATTGGTTGGTTTCTTTGATGAATTTTGATAAAAGTGCAAGCGGCTCCACTAGCTTTGAAATTTCACTGACCAACCTGAGAATTTGCCTACATTTGAATGCCTGATCATATTTTCTTTTTGTACAGGGTCTTATAGTGCCAGTCAAGGTGTAAATTGCATCCGTGAGGATGTTGCAGCATATATTGAAAGAAGAGATGGAGGAGTTCCTGCAGATCCAGATAATATATATCTTACCACAGGGGCTAGCGATGGAATTGCTGTAAGCGTTGCATTTCTGTCCATACACACATTCTGTGCCTAAACTGTACAGTCCATTACACTTGCATACAATAGTCATTCTGATTTAATTTTATTGAAGTTGAAGTCTGTTAAGCTAGATATAAAGTGTGAGGACAAAAACAGGTTGATTGTTACTAAAGACATAGGTACACCATCAAAGTACTATGTTAGGAAGTACCAATAACCATACCCTGCAGTATGAGTTTATTGGTATATGTCCAGCATCTCACTAAGGTGGCTACATAACATCTGTTTTGAACTGTAGTGCTCAGAGCCAACGTGGCATATTTCCCTGCGGTGCTCCCTAGAATGATTCTTGAACAGTGTTGACATTCCCTAAGGATCTGAAGCAAAAGTTTCCTCTGAGCATTTTAATCTATTTAAGGGATTAAACATGGTTTTAGGAGGAAATAGATTTAAGCTAGAAAATTTGCTGTTTATAACGCATTTATAGACACTTAAGTTCAGAGAACATTATTAATTGAAGAAACCAAACCCCACAGAATAGGAACTTTTTAGAGAGCCACTGATCTCACTGAATCCTCTAAACCAGTGGTTCTCAGCCTTTCGAGACTCAAGGCACCCCTGCCATAACTTTTCTGAATTTAGTAACACCCCATTTCCAAAATTTAATTGTACTCATTTTTTGACTACAGGTAAATAATAGACCAATTCTTCTGTTTCAGAAAACTCAGAGAGACCATGGTGGGTGAGAATGTTCTGGACACTGTGGATTCCTATTTGAAATCTCTGGGTTTCTCTTATGAATTACATGTAGGTGTTAGCACATATTGCATGACACCCCACATCATCCTTCAAAGGATCTCACAACATTCTGGTTGAGAGTCACTGTTCTGAACACAAACCACTTGTACTGTCAGTGGAAATTGGCAGTGGAAATTACCTTCAATAGCAAGCTCCTTGTGTTTTAAGCCACCATTTTGAAGTATCCCCAAAGTTTCCCATACAGTTGTGGTGTGTGGGTTTGGGTTTGGGTTTGGTTTGCTAAAGACAGTCATTCCTCGGCATCCTGTCTAAAATGGGGTTCATGATCTGCTACTGTAGGGGTGTGTATAGAACTGCTCCATGTACATTTTACAGCGCTATAATTTAGAGCACTTTTTATAGCACTATAAAGTTACAGCACTCTTAAACATGACAGAAGTGCAGTGTTGCGGGGGAAGGGGGAGCTCTGAGCCTCCCTGCACTCTCCAGGCTAGGATGCAGGGGACACTCTTCTTGGGGCTTTTCCACTGGTCAGAAATTTGACCAGAGTACAAGAAGTTATTTAAAGTACCAGAAGTTACTTAAAGTGCTGTAGGTTGCTTATATGCTGTAAAATCCAGCACTTTAAATTAATCCTTGTTAAATGAGGTATTAAATTTGAAGTGCTGTACCCATTTTTAAAGTGCTATAAAGCCATGCTCGTCTGTTGTCACAGCAATAAACTTCTTTATATAGTGAAAAAGCAACTTCTGTACATACCCTAAAACAATATTTTTTTCAGCAAGCTTTTTCCGTTAGTGGGCAAAAATTATTTAAAATAACATCTTGTGGCATAGTTTGATATTACAGTACTCTTTGATTTGCAAGTTTTTTGATTAATCCAAGGTAATGGATTTATGATCCCTAGCATTTATGATCTAAAGGCTGCATTGGCATCTTGACAGGAACGTGAAAATTTTCAGATATCATGCATCTAAAGGTGGCACAGGATTATCCAAATATGGTTGTTAGCTGATGATCAAAACAACTTGTACAGATTTGCCAATGGTAATAGCCTACAATTTTAAAGAATTTCAGCCCCAGCTGTTAGTCAAAGTTGTTTTTGATGTTAAAAGGACATTCTATGTTGCATTTGCTCTTTGTTACATGTTTTAGAAAATCTTTAGAGAAAATATGTCAGCATTTTAAATATAATGGCTATGAAATATTACTGGTGGGTCATATACCTCCATATACATCACTGTTTATATATGGTAAGCTAACAGGGGGTGAGAGGCATGGAAGTGCAGGCTCTGTTCCTTACCCTGTAGCAAATTTACAGGATACTGCTACAGAACCTAATTTTATTGAGTTGTCTAAGCTGCTGCTCCTCTCTTTGTTACTAGTTTCATATCAACATTTCCTTGAGAGTACCTATTTGGTGCTGAAGACAGAAAAATTTCTCGACTCATAGCATGAAATGGACATTATTTAGATCAGTGGTTCTCAACTTTTTTAGCCTCAAGGCTCTCCTCCATACCTTCTCTCAATTTTGTGGCACCCCAGTTGAGAATCACTGAGCTAGAATGAAATTCAGAAAAGATATGGAGGGCTGCCTTGAGGCTAAAATTGTTGAAAATCCCAGATCAAGCCAGTACCAGGTCATAGTGGCAGGGACAAGGTCTAACTTTCCCATGCTGTGTTCTTTCCCTGAAACTTTGGAATGGATTAAATGCAATCTTCAAAAATTGCATGGCAGAAAGAAAAATGTAATTGAGTTGTATTATGCCTCACTCACTCAGCCAGTAATTTCATTTGCATGGTGTATGTCCTTCAGATCTAACAGTGTAATTGATAAGAGTTTCTGGCTATTTCAAAGACCTCTGTAATTGAAATTCAGCAGAAAGTAAAGGACAGAGAGTAAAAGAGGATAAATAAGAACTTCTGGAACAAATAATTAATTCTGATTTCATTTTCCCCTCTTCTCTTCTTAATTCCTTCATTTTTTCCAGGCTATTCTAAAACTTCTGGTCTCCGGAGGAGGGAAAACCCGAACTGGAGTGATGATCCCCATCCCACAGTATCCTTTGTATTCAGCAGCCATATCTGAACTAGATGCCATCCAGGTGAACTATTACCTGGATGAAGAGAATTGCTGGGCACTAGATGTGAATGAACTTGGTCGTTCCTTGAATGAAGCTAAAGCATACTGCAATCCAAAGGTCCTTTGCATCATCAATCCAGGAAATCCTACTGGTCTGTAACTCCTTTGTTCATGTCAAAAACTTTGGTTGCCCTTTCCTCATTGTGTATGTTCAGAATATGCTTGTGATTTACAGAACGCTTGTAGCTGAATTGTAGTGGTAAATGCAAAGGGTCCCTTCATATGACACATCTTTCAGGTGGAAACTTGCACAGGCATAATCTGGCCAGGCACGTTTTAGTATACAATTCATAAATGTACTTAAGCTCAGTGAGGGGGTAGGGGTGGGGGCAGGAGGAGGGAAGCTTCTTGCCTGTAGAACTAAGTTTGATCTTGAGTGTTTGCCAGGCTACTTGTAGAGAATGTTTTTGACTGAAGATGACAAGTTACTGTGGATGTCAATATAAAAATACAAGTATAACCCTTCTTAAAAATGCTGCATTCCATAGTGTATCAAATGGTTCATAAATATTAAGGCATCAAATAGACCCCCATAAAACTTGCTTTTGATCCCCATCTCTAATAAAATTGGCAGTTGGAGGGGAGAAATACAAATATGCCACGAGTCCCTAAATAAATCACACATTGCTCTTAGCACATTGACCTGTTTCCTCTCATTCTGCTTGTTTGAGCAGAAACCAGTTTCCTCAAGTTACTGGCGCACACTGCTTGGGAAAGTTGTACCAAAATCCATTATACTACTATTTAATTTTCCTTATTTCCTTGTTGTGAGGGTCTTTTAAGGAAAATCCAAATTTCCATTACTTTTATAAAGAAAAGTAACATCTTATTCAGAAGCTAGCAAGCAGTCTTAATATTCTGGAGCAAAAGACTTTGTCCACTAATGTGTTTTTTTCTTTTTTTCTTTTCCTTTACCGTTATAGGTCAGGTTCAAAGCAGACAGTGCATTGAAGATGTTATACATTTTGCTTGGGAGGAGAAACTCTTCCTTTTGGCTGATGAGGTAGTAAAGTAAAAAGCTACACATTTCTGTTCTGAGCATTCCTGATTTTAAAATAGGGACACAAGTGCTTCGTTCTTTACTTGTAGTCAGTATGATTCTTGGTTTGCAAGACAGAAAATGGATGATCACATTTAAGTTGAGAATAAAAAATCCAAGCCTGTCAGTCTTGAAGGAGTAATATGAAAAATGTGTGCTGGGATGACTTAGCTTAGGAAAATAAGGACACGAGGCTCCAGTAAGGACACAATTCCCATTTTTTCTGAGGTTATTTTATTTTATTTTTTTGATCAAGAATGGATGTTAGTGATATCAGCTGTCTGTTCAGAATCTGCCCGTCTGGCCACAGGAGTAGTGTGGGGTCAGTCTGTGGGCCAGATCCTGTGGAAAGTCCTGCTGGTCAGATGAGCAGCCTTATTTCAAATAATTTTAAAAAAAAGTATTTGTGGAGAAAATTTTTAAAAGATATAAAAGGTCAAAGCTCACTCTTCTTACAAAGGCTAATCTATTAAATATAGTGCAAAATATCAAATTTTGATCACTGTAATTTTATGTTATAGGAGATATAGTTCTGTCCCCTAAAATGTATTGTTTCACCTGTCGAACGTTCCAGACTTTCTGAGTGATTTGCATTCTGTGCAACGTGCTAGTCATTTATTCTGTTGGAGAGAGATTATATTGTGTCTCCTTGTGTAGGTTTATCAGGATAACGTGTACTCCGAGGGATGTCAGTTCCATTCCTTCAAAAAGATTCTGTATGAGATGGGACCAGAGTATTACAACAATGTAGAACTAGTCTCCTTCCATTCCACCTCAAAGGGATACATGGGCGAGTATGTCTGTCTTAGATTTCCTTTTCCTTTTCCTTTCCTTTTTCCCTTTCCTTGGCAGCTAGTGACTATTGATAGTGAGGAGGCACAATCACTAGCGTAGCGACAGGGGGAGGGGGTAAGGGGGGGACAAAGGAGGCATGCCCCTGGATGCTGGCTGGGGTGGGTCGGGGGTGGGAGGGGGCTGCGCTTTTCGGGCCCTCCAGGGGTACTCAGTCACTTCTGGTTTTGCCACTGGTGTTTCCGCTGCCGCCCGCCCCCCAACTCAGCGATCGGCCACGGATGGTGGGATGCCAATGGAAGTATTGGCCCCCGGGTGCTGGACACCCATGCTACACCACTGGGCACAATTTAAATGTTCTGGTGATATGCAGTGGGGTTCAGGGCAGGTACTCTGCCCTGTCTCAGAGACAAAGGAGTTTTTATTTCTATTCTAGAGCTACTTTTAATGCCATGCTTTACGATACTATGTAGTAGCAGATGGAGACTGTTCTAAAAGAGAGCTACACATGAAGAAAACTCTGGCAGGAGGTGTGGGGGGCAGAGGGTGTTTGGGTCTTTCCAGAGTTTGGCCTCTGCCCCAGTGGTGCAGGGCTTGTCTGGACTCACCAGAGCTTGGCCCAATGGCCTGAACTGGCCCTGCACCGTCAGGGCTGTGCACTGTCCCAGACTGCCCTTGTGCCATTGGGCTCACCAGAGCTCAGCCCCAACCCCGATGGCACAGGGATGGCCTCCAAGCCCTGGACCTCCAACCGCCCCCCCCTCCGCCCACCCTGGGCCCCATAGACTTACCTGTATGCAGCTGCTGGAGCTGCTCCCATTACCCTGCTCGGCTGTACTGCCAGCCACGTGCGTGAGCGTGCACACATATGCATGGCACCTGCAGCCCTGGATTTTTTTCCCTTTACTTGCCTGTTCCCTTTCTGTAACAAAACTGATGAACATTAAATCTGGGGGGTGAGGGTGGTGAGTGGCTCCCCATGCCCTCCCAAAACATCACCAATGTTTCTTTTAATATATCTCCTTTTGCAGTATGGCTAGAAGATGAGGAAGCTGTTTTATAGTTTAGGATGGTTTTAGCACATAAATGAGCTGCAGGGGATCTTTTGTCTTCTATTACTGCAATGCAGCAACTGTTAAGGCAATTACATGCGCTGCGTCTGTGTGCACGTGCAAGGGAGAGAGGGAGTGTTTCATTATTTGCAGGCTAGCCCAGTGATTCTTCAGCTTCTCTTAGTGAACTGTTTGTTAAGAGATTTCACACTTTTACAGACCCCCATACCCCCACCAGTCCCTCTATGACAGGTTCCCAAAAATATTTAAGTTTGACCTCCCAAGGACAACCCTATAGTCCCCTGCTTCTGCAGGAAGGGCAGGGATGGAAATGACAACCTTTTGCTCAGAAGGACTCTGCTACTGCTGTATGTTTCTGTCATGAGGCGTGTAATAGCTGAATTACGTAGAGTTGCAGATATATATGGGATTCTACTTAAATTGTGGTTTCGCAGATTTCACAGAAACCGTGAGATTTGGGGTTGCCCACAAAATCAACAACAAAAAAAAGCTTAAAAAGCTGGTTCTCCAGTGGGAGCCAGTGGTCCTCCCTGCTGCTGTGGCCCAGCCTTGCAGCCTGCCCAGGAGGGGAAGGCACCAGCTGGCGGGGCAGCATGAAGGATAGCAAAAAAGATGGCAGCTGCTCCCTCATCCCTCCTCCCTACCCCTCTGCCCCCCAGGGCCTTTCCATCAATTGGTACTGAGGGGCAGGGCCGCACAAAGGGCAACCAGCAGTCAAGATGGCAGCCGCCTCCCCGTACCTCCCCCTGTCCAGGGCCTCCCCACCAATCAGTGACAAGGGGCAGGGCTGCCAGGACATGCCCGTGAAATTGGCTCTTCATGCCATGGCCACGCCACAAAAACTGCTTTGTCTTATTGCAAGTTAAGCAGACCCCAGTTATATATGCTAATGTACAGAAGGTTAATGGAGGTTAAACTTGAGTATTTGGTTGCCCTTTTAGAGACTTGTCCAATATGGAAGATGTTTAAATGTGTATGTTAATTGTATTGGCATAAAGCAAAGTGTTCATGACCTAGTATTCAGCTGAATACTTGCTCTCCCTCTACTTTGGGGGGTTATTTTCGTAGCTTTTTCAAAAATAATACCTTCAAAAGTATTCACTTTTTTTTTTTTCCATACATCCACCCTATTCCTAGGTGCGGCTACCGAGGAGGTTATATGGAAGTGATTAATTTGCATCCAGAGATCAAAGGACAGCTTGTTAAGCTTCTCTCTGTTCGTCTCTGTCCTCCAGTATCTGGACAGGCAGCTATGGATATTGTAGTGAATCCTCCAGTACCTGAAGAAGAATCTTACGTACAGTTCATCAAGGTCAGCTATAGTATATTTGTTCCGATGCGTGTTTTCTAACCCTCTGCCAACTGAAGTCCTACAAAGGATGCCGCCTCCTTTCTTTGTAGGGTCCTGTAATAACACTTGCCCACAGAACTTACGAGTTTAATTTAAACTACTGTTAATATAAGTACAATTATATATCCTAGATTTTTGTTTGAAGCCATAGCACTTCTATCATGCTTGCCTAGCTTGAGTTCAGCTGCTACGTACAACATATAACTTTCTCTTATAGTTTTGCATAGTAGGTAAGAACGACTACTTAATGAGACTAGCTTCTGCTAAAAAACACTATAGGAAAAATAAACTACCAAATGATGTTGTAGCTTTTACAAATGAATATACATATGATAAATGATAAATTAATATACATATGGTGCCTCTATGTAGTGAATTACAAAATGCATAGTGTAAGAAATCATAGTTACTTTTTTTATTTGTAGAAATACCCTGCCACATACAACTCTGCTGGAACTTTGTTGACTCAGTGGTGTGACAAGGGATAGATGTGGCCCATTATTTATAAAGCAGTGTTCTCATGTTAAATGCAAATTTGTATCTATCATAAGAGACAGGAATTGCTCTTCAGAAAAAAATATTTTATTTTTTTTCTTTTTTTAAAGATAGCTTCCTATCTCATAACTAGATCTTGATAGGAACACTAGCCAGTTCAAATTTTGGTAAGTAGACATGAGAAATTTTCCCTGAAGGTCACCAGCCCAGGTTAATGGTGACCAGAAGTCACTGTCAGCTAAAGATTGCTGTTTTGTGGCTGTTGGTGAATGAATTGCTTGCAGCCCTGTTCAGCTGGGACAAATGTTCACATTGCAAAAGTCATGGTTAGCATGCTTGCTGTTAGCCCTTATATCTTTGGCTTCTCTGCTGGGGCTACAGAGCCTGGAGTAGAATTTGTCTCCTCAGATCAGATTTGAGATGTATTGAAAATACAGTGCAGAAAAGCTCATCTGCTACTTAAGCTATATGCACTTTGTGGATAAACAGAGGACTTCAGGACTGATGGTACATTGAAATCTGCATTTTCTTTAAAATTATACTTTCCCCCTGTAAACTCCTGTTTTGCCTTTTTTGCTCAGTGGGAGCCCCCACTTTGAATTCTAGGCTTTTCAAGGCTATTGTCCTCAAACTCAAAGAGGATTTTGCACTTGCAGAACTCCCTTTTGACCACAGAATCCCAGATACCTTGTTTTATAGACTGGGACCACTTGATCATATAACACGTATCTGCAGAAGAGGCCCTAAAATTACCTTTATAAAGGTAATTTAATCACTTCTGTAATTAAAAACAAAAGACAAGTCACAAAACTCATTCATCCCAATATTACTTTAAACCTTTGAGTTTGTTGTGTTGGGTGTGGCACCCTAGGTGCAAGAACAGTATGAATCTGATATTTAAGAGGACATTTAGGTTGACCAATGTAGGACTGTTCAGTATGATTGATGTCACTTAGGAACACACAATATAAAAGGATGTCCCAGGTATGAATTCCAGTTTTCTGCTATTACAGTTAATCATGTCCAACTCCATCCTGAAACCAGTTTAGGTTTTTTGGTCCATTGAAGTTTATATTCATTATTTTCATTGCTAATTTTGACTATATCTTGCTTGACTTCCAGTTAGTAGGAAAGAATCACTTTTGTTTTACCAACTATAAAATTACTGAACCAGCCTAACAACCTATTTTTTCATTTATTTTTTCATTACAGCTTAACATCACTATTTTTTTCCATTTAATGAGCAGTTCAGCTTTTCTCTATCCTTATTCCCTCCTATTCCTTTTTCCAGGAAAAGGAGTCTGTATTAAACAATCTTGCCAAAAAAGCTAAGCTAACAGAAGACTTGTTTAATCAAGTACCAGGAATTTACTGCAATCCACTTCAGGGAGCTATGTATGCTTTCCCAAGGATCTTTATTCCTTCCAAAGCTATTGAGGCAGCAAAGGTCAGTCGTTCGTCCTTCATTCTAATCTAACTTTCCCCGATTTGTTGCTGCTCTTCTCATAGATGGATTTTTTTGTGAAGGAGGAGAAAAGGACTGTGCAGCTATAAAGGCAGTATGTTGCTAATGAACAAGAGAACTGGTTTGTAACTGGGGCCCATTTATCCTCTGTTACACAAATGCAGTTTTTATTACTTTCAGTGACTTATGTCCATGTAACTGAGAGAAAAATGGGATGCTTGGCTTGTTTTTTATTGAAGTAATGCCTTTTGACCATGCATATAGCATGGGCATGATGATTTGATTAAAATAGAAGAACTCTTTTGGTGGTTATTCAGGTGACTTTCTAATCAACATATATTTAGGAAAATCCAGTTCAAACGTTTGTCTGAGAAGTATTAAAAGGGTAGAGATGCAGTAATTACTCAAGGACTCTTTAATATCTTCTTTAATCTGACAATTTTTAGTGAAATGTGATTTTTGAGTGCCAATAAAAGTCTGTTTCAGAAAATACGAAGTCACAGCCAAGCAAGAAATGTGGGTAGAAATGGGGAGAACTGGGTTTTTTGAAGTGGCTGTTCTGTTCATTCTGTTCCATTGGGCAGGCATAACTGAGAGCTTGCATGCATTTCACCCACAGTGAGAGTTCCTCTCCTTCCATTCGGTACAGAAAATATGAGAAGTCAGAAAATAAGAGAGCTTCAAAAAGAAAGAGAAAAACATAAAATTCCATATTTTGTGCATTTTGATTTGTCATCTGAAGAAGAAAAACTAACTCCAGTCTATTGCTTAGGGTAATAAAATGGCTCCTGACATGTTCTACTGCATGAAACTTCTGGAAGAAACTGGTATCTGTGTCGTACCAGGCAGTGGGTTTGGCCAAAGAGAAGGAAGTTACCATTTCAGGTGCAGTATCTTTTTTTTTTTTGTAACATATTGTATGCTATAAAGATTTGGTGATTAAAATCATGGATTTCTCTTTCCTAACAAAATAAAACCATGAGGGCTGTTAAGGGCAAGCCATGGAAACAAATTTAGTCCAATTCACATTGCTCTTAAACCTGCTGTCTTTCCCCTGAGCAATTCAGACCTGCTTTCTCTTTCCCATGGACATTCTGTGTGTAGCTAATTATAGCTGTAGCAGTAGGACTAGTTTGTTACTTGCTATTCAGGTTTGGAAAGTGTTTCTTCAGTTCAGTCATATTTACTGTGTTCTGTTTTGTGCATTTGAGTTCACCTAAGAAACTCATAGATTCACAGATGCTAGGGTCAGAAGGGACCTCAACAGATAGAGTCTAACCCCCTGTGTAGGCAAGAAAGAGTGCTGGGGTCAGATGACCCCAGCCAGATGCCTATCCAACTGTTAAGTTGCAAAGAAATCAGAAAATACTGATTGTGTAGAATTGTGGTCTTGTAAAAGAAATTCTGTTGAAGCTTTGGTCTACTTTAAAGCAGTGAGTCAGCGTAGCTGCATACTAAAAAGTGACTATGAAAACTGCACCACCTTTTTCAGAAGATTTGCTTCCTACATATATTGAATAATATCCTCTGACTTAACTGAAATGAACTGGAGGTGAGGGAAGAATTGTTCCACCCTTCCTCACATTGAGTACCTAAATCCACATGTAGCCCTGTTGGCCATCTAAATGCATTTGCTTTGAACAGCTTGTGTAATTAACCTCTTAACATGAGGGAGCATTGCAAAATCCAACTTTTTTGTTAGCAATGCAGAGACAATACAACCACTGAGAATAAGATGGATTATATTTTGGCTCATGCAACTTCAAAACAAGCTGTTAACTAATTTAATTTCAGATCTTAATTCTCATATCAGTTCACGTCTCAGTAGTGCAGGTCTTTTGTAAAGGGAAATCTGTTTTGCCAATAGATTTGGATTTTCAAAAATCTTTTGACAAAGTCCGTCACCAAAGGCTGTTAGAAGAAACACAGTTACTGTGGGATTGGAGAGAAGATCCATTTATGAATCAAAAGCTGATTAAAAGATGGGAAATAGGGTAAGGCTAAATGGTGTTTTCAGAATGGAGAAAGATCAATAGTAGGGTCCTTTAGGGATCTATGCTGGGACTGGCTTTGATCAACGTTTTCGTAGAGGGTGTGAAGATACTAAATCATTTTTTGTAGTCACATTGCAGAAAGATTTCTCAAAACTGAGTGGGCAAAAAAGTGGCAGGTGAACTTCAGTGCTGACAAGTAAAAAGTAATGCCCATATAGGTGGAAATGACTAAGTGCAGGGTGCTGCACTTGGGCAGTAGTAACCGGCAGCACACTTGTAAGATGGGAAACTCCCTTCTTGTGAGCACGGAGAGAGAAAGGGATCTTGGAGTCATCATTGACTCCAAGATGAACATGGGCCGACAATGCGAGGTCATGGTTGGCAGGGCTAACTGGACCCTATCGTGCATCCACAGGTGCATCTCAAGTAGGGCCAAGGAGGTGATCCTCCCCCTCTACGCGACACTGGTCAGGCCACAGCTGGAGTACTGTGTCCAGTTCTGGGCACCCCACTTCAAGAGGGATGTGGACAACATTGAGAGGGTCTACAGGAGGGCCACCCACATGATCTGGGGACAGCAGGGCAGACCCTACAATGAGAGGCTACGGGATCTGAACCTGTTCAGCCTTTACAAGAGAAGACTGAGGGGGGAACTTGTGACCATCTATAAACTCACTAGGGGGGACCAGAAGGGTTTGGGGGAGACCTTGTTTCCCCTAGCGCCCCCCAGGATAACAAGGAATAACGGCCACAAGTTGTTGGAGAGTAGGTTTAGATCAGACATCCGTAAGAACTACTTCACAGTCAGGGCGGCTAGGATCTGGAACCAACTTCCAAGGGAAGTGGTGCTGGCTCCTACCCTGGGGGTCTTTAAGAAGAGGCTCGATGCCTACCTGGCTGGGGTCATTTGAGCCCAGTTTTCCTCCTGCCCAGGCAGGGGGTCGGACTTGGAGATCTACAAGGTCCCTTCCGACCCTACTTCTATGATTCTATGACCTTAACTATACATATACAGTGCTGGACTGAATTAGCTGTTATGACTCAGGAAAGAGATATTAGAGTAATTGTAGATAGTTCTCTAAAAACCTTGGTTCAGTATGTAGCAGCAACCAAACACCCAGTAAAATGTCTTACTAATAGTGAGGCTGCATGAGGTAGAAAGAATTCAGGTTGATTTTCTGGATTATTGGACTTGATTCTTCTATGAAAGCTTTCAGAGTTGGCAGTTAAAAAATATGCATAATGTTACATGTGAATCGACACAGCTTGATATAGAACAGTGTCCAACAATGCAATTATATATCATCTCTTTTCAGAACATGAGGTCATGGGATATAAGAATTAGAAACAGGTGACTTGCTGAGGATTTGCTACATCATTTCTAAAAACAAAGTCTGGTAGCTAGTACATTAGCCACACAAAGCAGTGATCTAAATATAGCAACTCTGACTATAATATGCATGCAGAGCATAAGAAAATATCTTAAAAACAGGTTGCAAGAAGGTACTATACCCTCCCACTCTAAGAAAGGCTCTTTAAGTGAATGTGTAGGCATTTGGCTTGGTTTCTTTTTAAGAGTGTTGTGTTGGGATTTGTTTGTTTGTTTTATATTGTAAAGTGAATCACAGTGTTTCTCCTCTTTTCCAGAATGACTATTCTCCCTCCCGTAGAGAAACTGAAGATTCTACTGGAGACAGTGAAAGACTTCCATATAAAGTTTCTGGAAGAATATGCATGAAAGACATTCTGATTTCCCCACCACCACCCCCCAAAAACCAAATGCAGAAAATGAACAAAGATGTGCTGAAAATGAGCTATTCATCTAAACTGAGTTCACAATAGTTAGAGCCCATCTATGGGATAAAACTACTACTGTTTCCTGAACAATTAAATATAATACCTGGTGTGGAACATACTGTCACACTAACACTTAAGTTTCTTGGTGATAGGCATAGGGACGGAGGGAATGTAAAAAGGGGAGGAGAAGAGTCTAGTAAATAATATTGTGCCTTGGTTGGAAGTTGTGTTGATGGAAACTTCTGGCATATTTGGTTGGGGAAGGAAGTATGAAAACAGCTTCTTCAAAGCTGAAATGCAGATATAGCAATTATCTGGTCACTGATATCCATTTCAAACTTTACCAAAAAAAACCCCTAAAATTTAGTTCCAGGTGTGGCTGAAGACTTTTTTTTTTTGGTCATTCATTCAGTATGATGTATTACCCAAATCTGACTGAGTTCACAACTGTTAGAGTGCTCATTTAACAAAAAAAAGAGTTGTGGCAGATCTTGTGTGACTAAATTCTACTACATTTGAACTGTACATAATTGAATGAAAACTGCCGTGACAACCTAATTTGAGTAGAACATAGAGGGAAGACTCCATAGTTCATGAGATTTGAAACAAATTATTCTACATACTATTCAGGTTGGAGTAGTGTATCATAGGAGAATGATTGCATCCAATAGTTTTATTCAGAAAATAATTAAGCCAATGGCTTTCCTGTTATATACACAAATGGGGTATGTGGAATACTGTTAGCAAGAAACTTCAAGGAAATCTGAAGATTTTTAAGCCATTTAAGATAATAGGGTCTAGCACAGAAACCTTACTGTTATAATATTTGTCCCCACATCACCTTTGGAAGAATAACTGCTTGGATCTTGAAGATTAGGGGATGATTTATGGGGGAGAGAACTTCCTGATGTTCCTGGCTTGAATCCAAACCAGCTCCATGAGAACTGAAAGATAGTGCTATCAGACAAATGCTGGTAACCTAAAAGAAACTAAATCGGAGAGATGTAAAATACTACATATGTCCTCCTTGGCAGTAAAAGTGAAAGTTGGCTGAATGGGCATGAAAACTTGGACACTGTCAGCTTGCAAGATGGTTCCTTTAGGACAGACAGTCTGATGGAGAAATATTGCACCTCTGCTGCCCTTCTCATTCTATTTAAGAATAAAACATCTGCCTTTCAGGGAGTTGTAAATTTTTGGCCCCTTAGGATAGCCCACATCAAAAATTCCATAGCTCAATAAAAAGTGTTACTTGAATGCAGCTTGCATCATCAACCCTGGAAATACTAAGTAATTTTGTCAATTTTGGTCAGGGTATTTTATAAAGAGCCTTCATTAGCAACAGCATCTTGTTTACATAATTGGAATCATATTCTTAAAGAGTAAGTTGGAATTCTTATGTTTACTGACCTTACTTTGTTAGGAGTTTACACCAGGATCAGCATATTATAATAATGAAGTCACCCATGTCCTTCAGTTGACTTAGATTTCCTAGAGCAGTGGCTAATGAACATACACATAGGCACATGCTTTATCCTTAAAATACTAAACCGGATAAAGACGAGTACAGGTCCACCCCTCTCTTGCAGCAGGTATTCGTCTATTAGTATAGTATTAGCATAGACTGCAGTTGGAGACTATACAAAGATCAGAAGTATGCATG
Organism: Alligator sinensis; assembly: GCF_000455745.1. Classification (NCBI taxonomy): domain Eukaryota; kingdom Metazoa; phylum Chordata; order Crocodylia; family Alligatoridae; genus Alligator; species Alligator sinensis. The sequence goes on along the minus strand of NW_005842726.1, from coordinate 780,900 downwards.
TAGAATTAATTGGCAGCTTCATTAATCACCAGTGGTTGTATCTACATGAGATGCTACTGCACAGTAGTTACTACACATTTATTTAGTACTTGTATAAACCAGTACTAAATAAACACACAGTAAGCTGAGTTACTGTGCAGCAGGGCTGACAAACGCCTTTTTTGTGATGCTACTGCTCAGTAGCCTAATACTACTGCGTAGTAGTATCGGATTGCGGTTTCTACCATGCAGTGCTACTGCGGAGTAGTATCAGGCTACTGTGTAGTCAGCATCTTGTATAGATGCGGCCACGCTCAATTTGGCATCTTCCATTTGCACTACTATTACTCAAAAGAAACTCAAAGTAAAAATAATTTATTAAGGGGTCAAAATGTGGGGGTCAAATAGTTAAAGAAATAGCCTTTGGTGTAGTAATTTGTCCCCAAGTCAAACCTGGCTTTGGGCTCATTGCTTGGAAGTGGCTGCTATAATGAACATGTAGTATGAGATGTCTAAGGTCTAATAATGAAGCTAGTATATTTTTTATATTTTTGTAACTACAGCTTTTTCATGGGGTAGCATTTGTATTCTAACAAGTCTGTAGGTTTTTATACTTGCCTTGTGTTTACACCCAATACTCCTGGAAACAATCCAAGGTTTACATGTTTCTAAAGATACTTTGCAGGTATTTAAATAGGTTGGGGTTGTTTTTTTAAAGTCAAGACAGCAATTGTCCTAGTTTACTTTAAAATAAAGATACTGACATAATTTAGTTTTCTGAACATCCTCTTATGGTGCCTTTTACATTTCTGGCATTGCAAGAGAGGGTTATTTTTTTTTTGTGGGGGTGCATCTCTTATGAAGGAGAGAGGTTTCTACTATTCATCATACAATATTTATACGTATGGCCACACAAACTCTTAAATGTAGATGATTATGGACAAAAATAATAAGTAAGGGGTCTTGTTTTAATTATTTTTAATATTTCATTAGTAAGACAACCTACTTTTTAATGCATGCTTCTAGGTTTGGTTTTCCTCCAGGTGCTCCTTAACACTGTATTAAATTACTTTAGATGTATCAGGCTTCAGAACAATAAAATAGATGTCAAAAGTTGTAGTGCCATTCAGTCTGCTGGATAACTTAAAACCAGATATCCTGAATTGTATGGTAAAATATTTAACTTTATATTCAGACAATGGTAATCCATCATATAAACATAAGACATTTATTTCTTCTTTACTGGAGACATCATTCAATTCACAGACGTGAAATGTTTAAGTTATAGTGAATCCTGGATTTTTTGTATTGGTATCTTCTACATCCCACTTTGCTTGCATCAGATTGACAAATTAAGAATAAGCCACTTTTCTGATCAGCTGGAGCACTGCTGTGGTCATTAGTGGCTGATCAGAAATGTAGTACGCTTTGAAATAAAAGCTTTAGCAAGCAGCTGATCCACCTCTGCAGTCCTATACAGCTGCTGTTCTATGGCTATATGTACCCTGGCTAGTTTGCAAACCTTTATCGTGCAATCCCCTCTCTGCCCATAGGCGGCAGAAGGAAGGGCTAACGGGAATCAGCCCCCACCCCCAAACGTGGTAGGGCCGCAAGGCAGCCCGGCCACAGGCTTCCGGTGGCTGCAACAAGGGTGGGAAGGGGTGTGCAGGCAGCAGTGAGGGAGGGAGTGGGGCTGGGGCTGGGGTTGGGGCAGGTCCTGCATAGCTGCAGCAGGGTGCAGGACTGAGCTGCAAGAGGTTTGTCCGGAGGGGCACAGCTCCTGCTGCTACCTGCACCCTGGGAGGCATGGGGCATGTGCCCCCACATCTGCGTGGGGCAGGGTGGGTGGACTGCTGCTTGGGGCTGGGGCCATGTTGAGCTCTTCCTGGCAGGGGCTACTGGGCCATGCTGT
>NW_005842726.1:774101-778999 GCF_000455745.1 Alligator sinensis | reverse complement strand
AAAATTCATTGTAGTCCCTCCAACCCCCACGTCCAGCACCACCGCTGCCTCCCTCAAGCGCAGGGGTGGTCTTCTATGACCAGGTGACAAAATCCTTAGACGCAGGTGTAGCAGTGGACATAATCTTTCTGGACTTTAGGAAGGCCTTCGACACTGTCTCTCTCTCCATTCTCATTATAAAAACTAGGAGACTGTGGCATCAACACCTACACAGTCAAATGGGTCACTAGTTGGCTGGAGGGCCGCACCCAGAGAGCGGTGGTGGACGGGTCTTATTCGACCTGGAGGGATGTGGACAGTGGGGTTCTGCAGGGCTCGGTCCTTGGACCCGCACTGTTCAACATCTTCATCAGTGACTTGGACGGGGGTGTAAAAAGCACACTGTTCAAATTCTGAGATGACACTAAGATTTGGGGAGAAGTGGGCACACTACAAGGGAGGAATAGGCTGCAATCGCACCTAGACAGGTTACAGGGGTGGGCGGATGAGAACAGGATGGGTTTCAACACTGACAAGTGCAAGGTACTGCACCTGGGGAGGAAGAACCAGCAGCATACCTACAGGCTGGGGAACTCCCATCTCGTCAGTGCAGAGGCAGAAAAGGATCTTGGAGTCATTATTGATGCCAAAATGAACATGGGCCGACAGTGTGGGGATGCGGTCAGGAAGGCTAACCGTACCTTGTCATGCATCCACAGGTCCAAGGAGGTGATCCTCCCCCTCTATGTGACACTGGTCAGGCCGCAGTTGGACTACTGCATTCAGTTCTGGGTGCCGCACCTCAGGAGGGATGTGGATAACATGGGGAGGGTCCAGAGGAGGGCCACCAGCATGATTAGGAGTCAGCAGGGCAGGCCCTATGAGGAGAGGCTAAGGGACCTGAACCTGTTCAGCCTCCACAAGAGAAGGCTGAGGGGGATCTACTGGCTGTTTAGAAACTAGTCAGGGGGGATCAGCAGGCATTGGGAGAGTCCCTGTTCCCCCAAGCACTACCAGGAGTGACAAGAAATAACAGTCACAAGCTAACAGAGGGTAGATTCAGGCTAGATATCAGGAGGTGCTACTTTACTATCAGGGCGGCTAGGATCTGGAACCAACTTCCAAGAGAAGCGGTGCTGGCTCCTACCCTGGGGGTAGTTAAGAGGAGGCTAGTGAACACCTTGCTGGGGTCGTTTGATCCCAGTACTCTTTCCTGCCAGGGCAGGGGGTCGGACTTGATGATCCGCTCAGGTCCTTTCCGACCCTACCAACTATGAAACTATGAAGCATGGCCCAGCCTCCTGCTGGGAAGTGCCAGGCATGGCCCATAGCTGGCCCCACCCTACACAGATCTGGGCACATGCCTCCCATGCCTCCTGGTATGCATACAGCACCAGGAGCTGCGGCCTTCTCTCCATGCTGGGCACCCCCCAGACGAGCCACTCAGTTCCATCCTGCACCCCGCCCTGGCTGTACAAGGCTTGCCCCAGCCCAACTCCCTCTGCTCACCCCGCCATGGCCCTTTCCCTTTCCTCTGCCCTTTCCCACACAGACTTCCCACTGGGGGCGGTGCATGCGCATGCATGTATGTGTTCAGCCCCCCCAAAATAATTTTTTCTCCCTCCACCTATTTCTCTACCCCCTGATTTGTGGAGCTGTGCATTAGTGTGGAGAATCTGATTTCCACTGTAGCAAGAATTCTCTCATATCAAAGCACAGAAAACAATTGCTCTAAGAGTAATAGGCTTAGGCAAGAATTAAATTTGTTCAATAGAACTGTCTTCAGCAAGGGATTGAAGTCAGAAATTAGTGAAGCCAACTGGTATCTTGGAGCACTGGACAAATGGATTAGTGGGGAGAATTCCATTTAAAAAATGTAATAAAAATCTTTAGATCAATACCTTGGACTGCATAGTCATGCATACATTCTACTGCTGGAGCTAGAAAAGCAAATGGCTTAGTTCAGGTATTGTCAATGTGTATCGCACCTAACCAGCCTTTGGTTCCTTAGGGAAACTAGAGCAAGTTTTATGTCTTAGTGAGTGCATCTACACATGCAATTAATGTGATACAATAAACTCTGGAGCAGTTTGAGCCAGAGTAAACTGTCCCCAGGTGCTGTATCTACTTGAGCACCTGAGACAGCAGCAATTTGAGCTGGGGTGGAGCAGGTCCCTAGCTGGCTGGGCTGACTGGGCACAATTTATGACCCTGGTCACTGTCTACACATGTGTTTCAGTGCTGTCAAGTATGCCACCATAAGATAGTACTGTCCCCAAGAGTACTGTCTTATGGCAGAGTTAGTTTACTATGCCCTAATACCAGCACACATGTAGATGGTGACACTTTATTGTGGAGTTAATTAGCCTACTCCACAGTAACCCGCACACTTAGATGCACCTAGTATGTACATACAAGTCAAACCTCTTAAAAGTGTGTGTGGGGGCGGGGGGACGACCATATCTGTCACCTGTGCCTTTATGCTATGGTTAGCTACCTATGGAAACACTTCAGGGAAATATTTTATTGGTTTTTGAGATAGGAGCTATGGATGGCCATCTTTGGTTACTACTGAGAAACCACTTCATTGTTATGAATGAAATGCCTTTAACTTTTTCTGTTGTTAAGAGTTTAAACATGTCTAATACTACCTACCCATTATCAAATGCTGCTGCTGTGCTTAACATCCTAAACTACACAGGAAAAACATCCCTGTCTTCATGATCTCACTATGTAGCTGTATATATAATGTGCAATGCATCTTTAGCTAGGAACAGATGTTGCATTTGTCCCTAAAAAAGTTGTGCCTATGTTTGTCCTGGAACAGAAATGTCCCAGGATTTTTGTGTACACACTTCATCATTCTAATCAGGGTTTAGTGAGTGGCTGAATATGCTTCTACTTTTATGTTACTTATTCAATGATACAATCTCAGGATAACCATTCAGACGCACTTTGCAATGTCCTGGGATAAACTGTTAGTACTACTTAACCCATGAACCTTTTTAGGATTTATGCCGGGACAACACGCATGGATGTCTGAGTGATTGCACTTTTTCCAAAGAGAAAATGGTTTATCCCAGAACAAATGCAATGTTTGGTTGTAGCCTCCCTTTGAAATGTTATATGGCTTTCTTTCTATCAAGCTCCCTGTTTCAAAGAACTAAGAATCATATCTTCTGTGAAGAACCTACTATGTTCAAGCATGCTCAAATGAAACAACTGTTTCCTAATCTACTCTCCTGTTTTGCCTCTTTTGCTCAGTTATTATGAAATTACCATGAATCATGAACTTCTTGATCATGTTAAATCTGACATCTGTGAAAGGAAGCTAGGGAAAAACCAATCTGACAAATGTGTTGGACTTAAGGGGATTATTGCCCGGGTCCTCAACTATTGTGATATTATAATAGACAAATGTCCAATCAAACATATTTTGAGGGGAGGGCACCTAGCTAAGGTTTTGGATGCCCCTGCTTTGTTATAAAACCACACCACTCTTGGAAGACCTACTGCTTTCCCTGGCCACGCATCTGATTGCTTCCTCAAAAGCAAGTCCTTCCAAATCTGCCTGAATCTCAGCATTCCTCTACGGTCAGTAAATATCAGTGAAATGCACAGCAATGTTTTTGTCTCATCCTTCTGGTGCTGCTCCATACAGAGGTCAATGAAGACACCCAAGTTACACATGGACCTGGGTGGGTTTTACTGTTACAGCTACACTTCTATCAGTGCTTGAGTTAGCTCTCTTAAACCTGGCTTGAATGTATTTAAATAAGGTGGAGTCATACCTTGGGACTGCAGCGTAGACACAAACAAAACTCCACAGGTGGTCACAAACTGTGTCTTGCTCACTGCCTATCTCCAGGTGACATTTTGGAGTCTGATTTGCAGCTGTTTTGAGCAGCCTCACCTGCAATTAAGTTGTGCTTTAAACATATAAAGGACTATATAATGAAAAAACAGTACCTTGCTGCCCCAAATTTGGCACCCAATTTAAAGAATGTTTGAACTGTTCTCTTTCCATGATGAACCTGTAAAATGGGGATACTATTACCCCTCAAAAGTGTTGTGAAAATAAATTACCTTTTGTGAAGCACTCAGATATAATATGGATGAGAGCCATAGAAAAGTCCCTGAGGAAATAAATAATTGTCTTGTGCACTAAATTAGACACGGAGTCCTATACTTAAACTAGAAACAAAATACCAAACAGCTGTTGGTGAAGTGAGCGAAATTCATGTTCTATGCTGGATAAGGCAGGGGCTTTTGCAGACAACATAGCAGTGATAATGTAATGGAAGACTTTCATATTGCATGTGTACAAGGGAGAGGCATTCGAGTTGCATGGGGAAGTTTAGTTCTGACATTTAATTACTTTGCAAGCTTAATAAAAATGATGTCACTTAGGGCTCTGGTGCACATTAGGAGTATGGTCTATAGGAGTTGCTCTCAACCTTTCTGGACTCAAGGCCCCACTCACTCCCAACTTGTGCCAGTGCCCCTCACTCCCGACCTGCAGTGCCCACCTCCAGCGTGTGGGGCAGAGGGGCATGGCCCAGGTGCTGCTGCCCCCCAACCCCTCTCGTCTCTGGTGGTGGGAGGAGGTGAGGGCAGTGCAGCCCCCCAGTCCGTTACTCATCATACTGCTGGTGGCGCGGCTGGTGTGGAGGCCCTGGCACAGCGGTGGCAACAAGTCTCGCTGCCCTGCTCCACCCTCCCACGCCGGGCCCCACACCACATGAGAAAAGGCCCTTGAAGAGCTAGCCAGGCGGCTCTCTAGGCCGAGTACAGCACCACACCGCTGCCTTGCCCCCGGCCCATCACCGCCCTAGCCCCAAAGCACTCCTGCGCACGAGGCCCCTTCCCACGAGGGGTGGAGGGCAACCCGCTGGCAAGTGGTTCCCCGTTTCCAAGCA
>NW_005842726.1:773751-774062 GCF_000455745.1 Alligator sinensis | reverse complement strand
AGCACGAGCGTCGGGGCTGCTCCGCTCTGGTGGCAGCTGGCGGGACGCTGTCACGGCAGCGCGATCGTGACTTGGCCCATGTGGCAGGTCTAAATTCACGGCAGACAAGACTCTGGCGCTAGAAGCCATCTCTTTTATTAGGGCACCAACTGAATCGTAGCAAAACGAAAAAATGAGCAAAAACCCCAACCCGACGGCACTAGGGTTTGTCTGGCTAGAAGCTCCCGCCCCGCACTCACGGCGCCCACCCCAAGGACGGCGCAAGAGCTGTAAGGCGGGCGGGTGGGAGGACACCTCGGGCCCACGGTTCC
>NW_005842726.1:758419-773619 GCF_000455745.1 Alligator sinensis | reverse complement strand
CTCCGACGGCTCGATGCCGTCACCCGCGTGCCCGTGACGTCAGCCCTGCTCGGAGCGCGCGCGCGGGCCGGCCCGCACAGGGGCGGCTTCCCGAAAAGGGCTGAAAGTTGGATGCTGACATCTAGCTGCCAGCACCTCCCTCCGGCCGCTGAGTTGTGTGCGCCTGGAAGCGGAGGGAAGAAACCAGACTGTTTTCCCCCCAACCTCCTCCTCCTCCTCCTGTCCGCATGCAGGCTCTAATGGCCCCGTCCCTTGCCTTTCAGTTTTGTTTGGTTTAAAATCTCTTGCCCTGAAATGCTACGCTTGGTTTTGCCTGTGCGCTCGCACCAGTTGCACAGCAATAATTTTCTGTCTGGGAAAGGAATCCGGTCTGGGCTCAGAAAGATCTGGCTTCAATAGCAGGTTTCCTCTGTAACCTTGAGCAGCCGCATCCCTGTACTCCATCCCTCTGCACCAACTAGGGTGCTAAGGAGACCCCTAAATGGTTGTTACCTGGTCACAATAATAATTCTCCGGTCTAGATACTTGCTAACTGACAGCCTCTTGGAAAATTGTGAGATGACACTGATCTAGAGTTGGTTTCTCTTCAAGGCAAATGGGCCACTAATTGCAACCTTAACTCTTACATTGCATATTTGTCTAACAAACTGACTGCAGTTGCAAAGCTTGACCAGTGATTCTTGGTTTGTTTATTTGGTTTTTTTCCTGTAAAGCCAAGGAAAATATTCAGGAAATGAAGAAAGAACTTGATTCACTGATGGAAGCAGCTGAAAAAGCTTTTAAAGTGGAGCTACTGAAGATTCCAGTTGCTATCAGAAAAATGAAGAGGAAAGACTTGCTTAGTACGGATTTTTTTCTCTCTAGCTGATAAGCTTTTGATTAATATAAATAGCATTGTATCTACTTTAATGTCTCGAGTGTAGTCTTAAACTTCCCTGTGGGTTTACTTCTCTTTGCCTGTGATTTTTTTTTTTTTTTTGATAAACCAGTTTATTAATCTCAAATGAAGTGTGATGCAATCAGGATAACACCAGAAGTTACTGTTTTAATTAACTAGACTGATTTATGTAGTAATGCAGGCTGTAAAAGTTCACCAAGTAATTTTGTCAAGACCAAAGCCTCTAGGGGAGTTAGGGGGTGAACATATTAGCAGGGAACCATCTTTTTTTTAATTTTCTTTTCCAAGATTCCAAATAATCAACCTGTCTAACAACAACCTATGGTCAAGTTGTTCCAATATCTTAATTAGCTTAACTTTTTAAATCCTTGTGTTCTTAATCTAGAAATTGAAGCTACATAGTCATTGGATCCTTTTTCTCTCTCTCTGGTAATTTAAGAGTCCTTTTACTATACTGTCTTCTCATGTGGGTATTTAATAGGTCGGAAACAAAAAAGCAACTTTGTGTCTAACATGTATTTTATGAAGTAATAGCAGCAAGTCAAGCTGCGATAGACAACTGATATTTGCTAGTATTGCATGGATATTCCAGGAGCTTTTTTACAACAAACCTACATATGGCACAAGATGAAGATGAAGGTCTAGAATTCTTTAAAGTATTCCCAGTTTCCTTAAGCCCCTCAGTTAGTGCATTTGGATGCTTACACTGTCAAATCCCAGTCTGTGACCAGTGCCTTAAATGTAAACTTCTCTTCTCCCCGCTAATTTCAAGCTACGTCTTGTGGGACTAACTTGGTTTCTCTAGAGCTCCAATATGCTATTCAGGACAGCTGGTGTTTAAGCTGTTGGTCTTGATTATTCAAGGAATTGTGAAACTTAAAACTCCTGTGAAACTTGCAAATCCTGTTAACAATATCATCTTGTTAAAATCCATCCCCTAACTGTTCCTCAGACTAACTCATTCTCTTCCACATGTATAGAATTATATGCACCATAGTTAGGCAAGTAGTAGAATATAACAAGCAAGCTGTACCTTTCTGTAACAGATCTGCAAGGGAAGGAGGAGCCTGCTGCTGCTGTGGTTGCTGTTGTAGGGGTAAGTGCCTGTAAGTTCTAACCCAGTCATTCACGTTCTTTTTTTTTAGACTCAAGCCACTGCATTTCAAAGAGCCTGAGACTGCCTGTATCTGCTCATCTCCTTTTTACTTTCTGTGGTGCTTTTGTGGCACACCAAGTCAACAGAGCTTCCATACATCTGTGATCAGTACCTTAGATATACACCCTTTTTTTTTTTTTTTTTTTTCAATTTCAAGCTGTGTTGTGGGACTAACTTATTTTCTCTAGAGATGCTGGTTGAGAATCATTGTTCTAGCACAACTTGAAGGGGATGAGCACAGAGCAGAAATCTTAAATCATTATAGGTAGATGGAGGAATTTTTAAAAATCACGCTACTTACTGTATTGGAGACATAGGCAGGGCAGGGAGATGCTTCTTGAAACAGACACAAAAACCATATGACAAGAGACCTTGCATATCATACCTGAAGGTTTTAAGATAACCTGTGAAAGTAGTCTCTTTACTTGACAAACTTTCAGGTCACTGTCTCTAGCATAACAAAATTTATTGGGGTGGGGGAGATGAGGAAGAAGAGTGATCTACTGATTGTTCAGATCTTCCTTTTATTTTCTAAACATCCTATAGAATGATTGCCTTGTAGAAGACTTGTCAAGGTCCAAAGTAGTGAGGACTGGCAGCAGAAAGGGTAAGCTAATGACCTCATAGCTTGGTTTTGCAATTCTTGTCCTTGTCTTTAATGGTGTAAATCTTGTGACTGCAAAGGGATTTTTATGCTCATTACAATTCCTTAAAAGGTATAAAATGATTACAGTAGTGTCTGGAAGCCCCAACAGATTGGGGGTGGGGGCTAGGAATTGTATTATCCAGTTATACAAAAGTATAAAAATGCTAAGCCTGAATAAAGGGTGATGAGGATAACATGTGTTCCAGTCTAGCTCTGCTGCTGGCCCAAATTGTCTTGGGAGTCCCAGGTTAGCCCTATATCTGCTGAACTGTTCTAAGAAAAGCATTCATCTTAACCAGAATTGACAAGAGTACTTTCTTGAATAAGAGAGTGGCCTACTCTTGCTGCCATGAGGAATAACAAAGAAAAGGGTCATAGTTTATCCCCATTAGCTATGCTAGTGAACAAAAGTCAGTCCATGTAGGCATTAAATTGAGTGAGTGTTGCATGACCAAATAATGGAATTGAGCACTGGCTGCTAGGTGGCAGGAAATGTACCCTGCTCCCCTCACACCACCACAAAAAGGGGCTAGTTTTTCATGCTTATTACACATCCTTCTAAAACTATTCATTTTTACCTTTAGTAAAGGTAACTACAATTGTTGAGTATGAAGATGAGAAGAAAGTGTCAACAAAGATGCCCCAAAAGGTAAATACGGGGAAAAACAACAAGACCAGGACTTGGTCCTTCCTGATTATGATTTTAGCTGTAGTTCTAGTATGGTATGCTTAAGACTAATGACCTGTGCTTGTCCTTTTAAAATTGAGTGCAACCACCCAGGCTTAACTGTAACCTCCTTGGAAACAACATGATTGTATATATTTCAGTTCATTAATTGTGCAATCCTACGGGCTCTACATTCCAGTTTTACTACGTTCTTCTGAATTGGAAGAAAGTTGGTAATAGGACTTTACCAAAAATAAATAAATTTTATTCTTACTTTAATAGACTTGAAATTAAACCAATATTTATTTTCTGCTGAAACATGATTGTTTGGTGCTTATACTTGCTTTTAGTTGGCGTCTCTCCATGGTGTATGGTTTATTGAAAAATTAATTGTGTAGACCTGGAGAGGCAAGCATTTATTGTGACATCAGTTTATGCATATTGGGTCTTTACAGCTCAGTGTCTTTGCATTTGAAAAGTCTGTACTGAGTCTTAAGATACAAGTCCACTTTCTGCCTTGCTCCTCAATTATAAAGCCTCTATATTCAGTGGTGCAAGCATGGCTATAAAGGTGTTGTGAATAGATATGCCAAGAAGACTTAAAAACAATGCGATGGAGACATTCTTTAGGGATGTCTGTGCTTTACTCTCTACCACATGTAAAGTGGATTCAACAGGGGTATTGGGATGCTCTGCTTTAAAAGTGTGAAATCTTGTATCTGTTACCTGAATGTCTCAGTTCTGTTGTCATTCATATTTCATTTTTATTCTGATGTTTTTTTAAGGCATCTAAAACAAAATCATTGGTGACAGTTTCTGGCCTAAGCAGAAAACAAAACAACTCTCTTCCAAGGTAAGGCCATGAACTTTTATAGCTTATGCAACTTACTTGAAAGAGTCAATTCACTGGTTCAAAAACATTTAGGTTCTCTAGTGTTGGGTTTAATGAAGATAAATTCCACAAGCTCAATCAAATTCTTAATTGATGTACTATAGTGAAGTAAAGCTCAAATAAAGGAATTGCATCTAAAATGAGATGGCAGTTGATTTAAAAAAATATATATGTAGTCCTATCTATTTAATATTTTCAGTTTTGCATCCAAGGTATAGAGTTTGCAAGTCTAATATTACTACCTAATGGAGGAGAGGAGAGAAGCCTATAGATCAGGGGTGGGCAAAATGCGGCCCAGGGGCCAGATGCAGCCCAACAAATCATTCTATCTGGCCTGTGGAGCCCCTCTTATTTAAAAAAAAAAAAATAAATAAAAAAAAATTAATATTTATCTGCTCCTGGCTGCCTATCATGCAGCCCTCAATGGCTTGCCAAAACTCAGTAAGCAGCCCTCTGCCCAAAATAAATGCCCACCCCTGCTCTAGATAACTGAAGTGTTTTTGTTAACAGGAATAACAAACTGTAGAATAGTTCTGGTGCCAACATGAACAGCAGAAATGGAGCTGGGACTAGCATAAACATATTTTTATAGGAGCACACTTGAGCTATTTTAAAGACCAGATGATCCAAATTCAGCTCATGACTTTTGATTCACTCTGTCAGCCTAATTACAGGGGTGGGCAAAATACAGTCCTCTGGCCAGATTTGGCCTGCCAGCTGATTAGATCCAGCCCATGTGGGGCACCTGCCAATTGACTGGATCTGACCTACGGCTGCCCCCATAACGCTCCACATTGGGGGCTGAGCCAAGCGCTGCACTCCTGCCTTTGCCTGCTGTCCCTGGGCCCCAGCCGGTGTGCATGGCTTCCAGCAGGGCTGTTCCTGGTGTGGCTGCAGCCCCACAGGTGCTGCTCAGCTTCCCTCCCATCCAACAGTGGCTTCTCCTGCTGCAGTGCTCCAGGCCAGCTCTAGAAGGAGCTGCAGCCAGGAAGCTCCTGCCCCAGTGCACTAGGCTCCGGCTCTGGCTCCCAGCTGCCTTCCCAGCATGATGAGCAGCCACCTGCAGATGGGTGGACCAGGTGGAAGGTGGTTGGGAGCTGGAGTCCAGCACACTGGGGCAGGAGCTATCTGACTGAAGTGCCACCCCTGTCTTACACCTGGAGCAGTGCAACAGGAGGAGCAGCCACCAAGGTGAGGGAAGCTGCCACACTAGGAGCAACCCAGCCAGTAAGCTGTGCAGGGTGGAGTCAGTGGGTGCACCCCAGGCAGGAGCAGAGTTGGGAGTATAGCATGGACTGCCCCCGGGCAGGAGCCAGTGGGGCTTGGCCCATGTGGAGCGTTGTAGACTACACCACCCAGGTGAGCTCTGCTGCACATGCTGTCCCCTGTTTTATCCCTCTGCCTTTGGGGGGAGGGGGTGCAGAGAGTAGATTGCCTGTCCTGTTCCTGAACACCACTCTGCCTGCCCATGGCTAAATCCCGTGGAGGGAGTTTTTTGGTGAGTTGTTGAGCATCTTGGGTGGTGCAGAACCAGCCCACAACAACTTGGAGTCCTAGTGGACTCCAAGATGAACATGAGTCGGCAGTGTGACGAAGCCATCAGAAAAGCCAATGGCACTTTATCGTGCATCAGCAGATGCATGACGAATAGATCCAAAGAGGTGATACTTCCCCTCTATTGGGCGCTGGTCAGACCGCAGTTGGAGTACTGCGTGCAATTCTGGGCACCGCACTTCAAGAGGGATGCGGATAACCTGGAGAGGGTCCAGAGAAGGGCCACTCGTATGGTTCAGGGCTTGCAGGCCAAGCCCTACGAGGAGAGACTAGAGAACCTGGACCTCTTCAGCCTCCGCAAGAGAAGGTTGAGAGGTGACCTTATGGCTGCCTATAAATTCATCATGGGGGCACAGAAGGGAACTGGTGAGGTTTTATTCACCAAGGCGCCCCCGGGGGTTACAAGAAATAATGGCCACAAGCTAGCAGAGAGCAGACTTAGACTGGACATTAGGAAGAACTTCTTCACAGTGAGAGTGGCCAAGGTCTGGAATGGGCTCCCAAGGGAGGTGGTGCTCTCCCCTACCCTGGGGGGTCTTCAAGAGGAGGTTGGATATGCATCTAGCAACCCAGAACTCTTTCCTTCCTATGCAGGGGGTCGGACTCGATGATCTATTGAGGTCCCTTCCGACCCTAACATCTATGAATAAGCTCATCAAAATTTCCTAAGTGGCCCCCGGGCCCAAGTAATCGCCCACTCCTCATCTAATGGTATTTGTTCCACCCCATCCAATGCATGCTGTTCATACTCCTTTCAAATGAACATAAAACATTGCATCTTCTCCTAGCATGCACAGGAGAAGCCTTAGAAAATCAAACTAGATTGAGTTATTTGGTCATCTTTAGCCTGGGTTAGAATTTTTGAACTCTAATAAAATGCACCTGCAGAATGTTTGGGTGTCTCGGTTCAGGGAAAACCTACCTTGTAAATCTGATGGAAGAATTTTTTGCTAAGTACAGTATCTTTGTGCTTAGATCAGGCCCTGAAACTACATATGTATGCAGGGGGGGGGTTTGGGTTTTTCTTGGTTTTTTTGAGGACTTCATTTTAGGCTTGATTTAAAATTAAGAATATTATAGATAACTATCAGAAAGTGTCTAAGGCGCTAGTCCTTTCTTACTGAATGTAAAATGTCTGCATCATAACTAGACCTAAAAAAAAGCCATTTTCATTCTAAAATTCTTTCTTGCTTTGTCAGGTCTATGTGCTCTACTTCAAATATGAGGCATGCTGTTAAGGCTCTTACTTCTGGTGCCACACCTAGAAACTACAGAACCAATGCACGGGTTGCTAGAAGGTAAGCCATTAAGATCATGGCACAACTGATCTGTAATATCATATGTAGTTGGGTCTCTTTATGAAACTGACTGTAATAAGACCTGGATCCTTATCTCTTTCTTTGAGTGTACCTGAAAACTGTAGTTAAACACAGTAGCTTACAGTGCATTTCAAGAAAGCGTATTTTAGCCCAGTTTCAGCCTATTAAGTGTGGAAGATACTCTTGTCCAAGAGTATAGGTTCAGAAACATTTTACTTCCGTTGGCGTCCTCTCCCAGGAGCAAATGCCAAGTTAGTACTTTTGAACTGTGTAGTTGGAAAGGATATCGTGTCAAGAAATCTGCATTTATTTTATTTTTCTAGTAAGACCGCTAAATAGGTCTCAAAGCCATAAACTGGTTTATAGCCTCACTCTGGCCTTTTGTAAACGCTTGCTTGACACGGCCATTTAGGCCTCCTTCGTCTCAAAAAATGGCTCCTAAAAGTTCATCTTCCTTTCTCAAAAATTGAAGTCTACCACAAAATAAGTCTTCAAAAAGAGTATAGGAACTTGCTTGGACCATACTAATGTCTAGCTAGTCTAGTATTCTGCTTCTGACAGTTGCCAGCTTTAGAGAAAGATGGAAAAATCTTGCAGTAGGTAGGGTTGGGACAGGCTGCTGTCAGTGAGTCATCTGAAGATCTACAGTGTGAGGGTCTTTCCCCTCATTTCCATAACTGAGCATACAGTATTTTATGGGTGTGCATATGGGTAACAAGAATATCCAAACTTGAGTTCTGTGCCAATTGTCAGCCTCAAGATTTGTAGATTGCTTGTAATCTGCAGAGACTACTAAAGCACTCTTGGAGACGGGTGTTTTAAAATGGTTGACTTTTCTATTGGAGATGGCCAAAAGAAAAAATTAGACAACGAAATATTCTGCATTAGGTTTGAATGTTTCTTGGATGGCAGTTTGTTTAACCTCTGCGGGGTGGGGGTAAATGTTCTTTTGTATTCTAGTTCTGGCCTACCACAGACGGCTCACTTGAGGACTGCACCGTCCAGTGGAAAAGTCCACGGCATGTTGTTAAGAAGCAACTCAGTGCCTCGGAAAAAAGCTGTTCCATTTGTTAACATACCTCTGTCAGATGGACAGGTATTAAATAGTAACATTTTTTCATATTTGTTTGGCTACCTAAAATAGAAAGAGTATCGGGAAGATGAATGTTGGAGTTAGTCTGATTAGTAGTAGCCCATATCACAAATCAGCAGCTTATAAACAAAATAGCATTTTAAAATGTCCACTTTCTGAAGTAGAATAGTTCAAAGGGGTGTTCTACCATGTACTAGTGTCACTTAAGTGAATAAATTGTATTCTAACAGACTGTTTTTCCAACTATCTAATCACTCTTTGTTATACTCAGACACTCTCAACCGCTGGTGAAGACCTCCGTAACATTAATGTGGAGTTACTTAATGATGATACAGTTCAGCATATTCATAATCTAGTGGTAAGGTAATTTGGGCATATAATTCTCTAATGATTATCCAAATGAACGACACTTGAGCATTTAAACTTTTATTTTTTTTTGTTTTAATGTTTTTTTTTTATGGGGGGGGGAATCTGGGTTTAGCTCCAGTTGAAACCACATTTGAAAAAACAAACAAAAATAGCTTATTTCAGTGGGAATGAGATGCCTAAATACATGTCTGTTGGGGTTTTGTTTTTGTTTTTTTGTTTTTTTTAAAGATCTGGACACTTAATCTTTAAATTGCCTGCACAAACCTGAAGCACTTTCTAGTAAAGGAAAAGTTTCTACAAGCTTATAAAGGGTTTGTTGTGCTTTTTTTCTCTAAATCTGCTTGTACTTGCTACTTATCTCTGGATAAAGGACACAGGCTTTTCTTTCTATATTATCCCACATTCAGAATGTGCATATAGAAACATGACTGTGTGTGTGTTATATCACTTTGACATAGTAAGTTACACTGATCAACTGTGCATGGCTTGAATGTTATTTACTGAATACAAACTAAGGGTCCTACCAATCTGTACTAAGTTTTGGATAATGACTCCTGAACCCTCATTTAAATGTGCGCTTAGCTCTTCAGTGGAGATTAACTGTATTTTTTGCTTTAGAATATTGGAATGCAGCTTTATACTGTTTGGGTGTCTTCTAAGGCCCATGGCACAACAGTGCAATGGGGTCTGTCCCTTGATACCCAACCTCCTGCTATGACAGGTGTGCATGGCAGGATGCACAAGTCTCTCATTTTTAGAGACCAGATCCCAGCTGTACCATTGCAACTTTTCAGTACAGGCAGAAAGGTGAGTGCCTGGTGAAACATTGTAGTTTCAAGGCTGGAACTGACAGTCAGGTGATGGCTATATTGCAGGGATCCTGCCACATATTCAATTTTAAGACCTGATGGAAACTAGCTATGCACTTCGGTGAATAATGTTGTGCCTTATTTTCTATTGTATTGCATTATTAAGCACATGACTGTGTGGCTAGATTACTATTTTTATTGGTTAATTGCATCTCGAGTGTAGTGTCTGCCATGCACATGTGCCTAAGACTAGCAGGGACTTTCAGACCAGTTTAATGTGTAGTATTAGAACTGGGCATTGGTAGGCACTGAATATTATATGGGAATAAAAACTTATTTTCAGAGTTAATAAGTAAGTTGGTGTAAAATACTTTTTTTTTTTTTTTTTTTTTTTTTTTCTTCTTTCCCTCGCCCTTCAGAGCCAGTTGACTGTATTATGTGGGAAGGCAACAGTTAAGCCAAGTTAAGAGACTTCTGTGAAGATTCCATTGTCTTTTGATTTGAAGGAATATTTATAGTGACTAGCCTTTTGTCTAGTCTAATGTTTAGAGAATGTATTTAACACTTTAAATAAAGCTTTATATCAAATAAATGCTTTGGCCACATTTAATCCTAAAACTGCAGGATCCTTAAATGTTTCAAGCACAAACTATTACTTTTTCCAACTCCTCTCAGAAAGGTTGGACTTTCTACCATTTACTGTCATCTAAAACAGGGTGATCCCACTGTGGCAGCAGGCAATCTACAAGTACTCAACTGGTGGCCTGTAGGCTCCCACCCCTTGTATCCTGGGCTCCCTGCACTTTCCCCATGGGTCTGGGTGTGCCATTTGCCATCACCACACCCCCCTACCTTCTCCCTCCTGCTTTGTTCCCTGGACAGCACTTTCTTCCTCCATCTTCTGCTTCCTGGGGGAGAGGAGAACAAGGCAGCAGTGTGGCCTGTGCCTGCTTGAAATTTGGACAGCCCTTATCTAAACTGTTCCTTTACCAGTTTCTTCTCTCTATACAGTTCACTGAGCAAATTTGATTATAGATGTTTACAAATTATGTAGGAAGATAATGGCATAAAGCCAGAACCTGGATGTTTTCTAACAGATGTTCGAAATACTGGCTGATACAGTAACTGCCAGCTCCACAGTTATGGGAAATTGTTCTATCAGTACTAAGCATCAATTCAAGATGATGTTAAAGTGGGCCTAACTTGCTCTTCTACACAGTATTTTAGGCAAGCTTAATTTTGTTACACCCCCCCACCCACTGCCCAGCCTGAAAAATACAAACCAATAAGAGGAGAAGCTATGCAACTCCTTTCCAACTATTCTTCTAGCCTTTAGTCATGAGGCTAGTCCCAATAATAATCCTTCTGAAAAATATTTGACAGCTGATTTCATCTTAAATCAGGTCAGCATTTTACTGGACTTCCTCAAATTCATATAGGTGTGTGCTTTAAATTCTTAAGATGTCTAGACTTTTTGAATTCCAGATCTGTATAAAGGTACTAGTAGCTCCTATATTCACCAGACCCCTAGAGTGAGTGAACTTGGCACTGGGTTTATAACCAACAAGCTTTTGTCAAACATTTGAAAGTCCTTTTTACAGTCTAATGTAGAGTAATACCTAGAACTACTGATGTTGTAAAAACATCCCTACAGCAGAAGTAGCTTTTCATGTCAGAACAACTACGTGAACCTGAAGCCACTGAATAACCTGTAGCAAACAATTATGTTTTTTAACACGGTTACACTTTTGCATTTTTACTAAGTGCTTCTGGTGGCTTCATTACAATTCCCCTAAAGCAGTGGTTCCCAACCCTGGGTTGTAACCCAAATGAGGGTCACAGGGGCACTGCCAGCAGTGCTGCACAGAAAAGACAAGCTATGCCAGGAGGTCCCCTGGGCTGCTGCTGCTGCCAGCGCACGTTGCTCCCAGCAGCAGGGCGTTGTGGGGGGGAATTTGGGAACCACTGCCTTAAAGCTTACACTTCTGTTCTCTAGGTCCTCTGGAGTAATGTACTTGAAAGACTCATGGTTTGTTTGTTTGTTTGTTTTAAACTAGAAATAGACATAAGTAAAATAAGTGGGGTAAGGCAACAGGGCAAGCCTCAGCTGCTGTGTCGCTGCAGTAGAAAACTTCTTGCAAGTAGGTTTCTTTCTGTGTATGCTGCTTGTGGAAATGAATACTTTTTGAGTGGAAAAGGGTAGAGAGAGGAAAAAATTGTCTCTAGTTTTTTGTGCAGTATAGAACTTTTTAACCTAACATCATAGCAACAAAATTTAAAACAAGTAAATTCCCCATGCTTTTAAGTACTGTAACTGCAGTTGGTGTTTCTGGCACTTCATTTTTTCAGCAACTCCTTCATTAGAATCTCACTAATAGAGGAAGAAACATTGTCTCATTTGAAGCATTCAACTATGCATGGGCTAATTTTCCCCTTGTGATTTCCTTAAACTCTACATTTGGAATGATAAAGAGGAAACAAGGTAAATGTGTGTGTGTGCGCCTGTGTCAAATGCTAACTTTCTATCATTACTAATAAAGGTAGAAAACTGAATCATGCCTTCCTGTTTTAAGTTGAATTTGAGTTGACATGGCTTTGGGTATGTGTAAGGAGTAGTCATTTTATTTTGTACCTTGCTGTTTCTCAGAGTAGAAGTCTACAAGACCCCAAATCTAGGCCAAGACTTCTTTTATGCATCAACCACAGTCTAACCTCTAAAGTTAGTGCCCTAATCTCACATGTAAAATGTCATTGCTGGTGCAATATAGGTCTAAGCCCTAACAACTATCAGTCTGATACTGCAGTATCAATACACATAGCCTGGGAGTAGACAGTTGTAGTTCAAGTAGATCAGTACCACTCAACTTCTTTCCCCTGCAGTGTGGTGGTTCAGTCCAGTCTTGTAAATGGAGATAATTGTCTGACTTTCCTTCACTAAATAATCCAACCACACACTTTCACTTGGAAAAAGTAGGTACAGACTACTTTGGCTTGATATCTTTTTTTTTTAATCAAACTTTATAGCCAAGCTTTGAAATTGTAATGCCAATTGTTGTCTGAGTTGTGTTGATTGTACAAGGCAGATAAAAATATAGTTAACATATGTTGACACTATCTATAAATATATATTTATATCAACCTAGTGAATTCTAGGTAGAAGGTGCTGCTCTGCCACATTTCTTTTGTCTTGAGTAGAGTACGAGGGGACAGATTTAATAATTTGAACTTTAAAACAAGTTATTTAAAAGAAAAATATTTAGATGGTACCAAAACCTGGAGCTGCCTTATGTATTTGGCTCAATTGCTTTGTACTTCTGCATTTAGGCTACGATTCTTTTAACTGAAGCCTGAGTAGGATCTAGAAAATAGTCCTAAATCCTTGGTGTAAGCACACTCAAAATATATCTACAATAGCATTTCCCAACCTTTTCCAGCCCAAGGCACATATTACATTAATAAAATTTTTCTATGGCACACCTGTTAAGGCCTTCCCCATCCTCATACCTGTTGTAGCTCATTGTCATGGCAAAATTCCACAGCACACCTGCTCACTTCTGACAGCACACTTCTGTGCTATGGCACAGTGGCTGGGAAACACTGACCTACAGCATACATCAAAAGGATTAGGCTTCTACCTCATATACAGTTGTGACTACCTCTGATTTCTGTTAAAAAGAAAATACAGGGGGTGTGTTTTTTTTTTTTTTTTTTTCTTTTATTATGAAGGACTGACCTAGCCCCTAAGAACTGGAAGACTTGGATTCGATTCACTCTGCAACTTGAAGGGCAGGAGTAGTGTTCAAATCTGTATCTTGTTCCAGGAGTAGACTTTCCCAACAGCTCAGATGATTTCCCATATGCTTGCTTGAAATTATAGTTGTAGCAAAGAAAGCAAGTTAGATCTGTTCTGCAGAAACCAATAATTCTTAACCTCTTTAGGCTCAATGCACCCCTGAGGACAGAGGTAGGCAAAATGCAGCCCACCAGGCTATTCTATCTGGCTCATGGGGCCCCTAAATATTAATTTTCTAAATTTTTTATCTGCCCCTAACTGCCTATCATACAGCCCTCAATGGCTTGCAAAAACTCAGTAAACGGCCCTCCACCCAAAATAATTGCCCACCTCTGCCTTAAGACATGCCAGCCCCTAGTTTTCACTTGTTTTTTTTTTTACTATGGCAAAGTAGCAGAATAGCTGTTCTGCTGCAATAATTTTTAACACTACAGATTCCTGTTTGAAACTGTGGGCTCACTTTGTGAATGACTTTTTCATACTTAACAGTGTTGATATTGAATGGCATATTACAGCACCCTTGCAAGGCCCGGAAGAAGGCTGGTTGACAATCATTGGTTCAAGTACTGCTTCAAAGGTTGGTAGCGTTATAAGTTAGGTTTGTTACCTTCATTATTGTAGTTCTGATATATTACCAGATATGTACATTTAATAAAACAGAGTTGGGGTTTCTCTTTTAGTTAGTACTCAAGATCTGCTTTATTCTTCCCCTTTGATTGTTTTTTAAACTGCTCTCAAACTCAATTAAATATTTTACCATAGTTATACACCACAATATTCCTTGCTTTATTTAAACTAGTTTCTTCTATTCACCAACAGTCTTAATTTTGAGATTACGAATTTATATGACTAGTAGTTAGGAGAGGCTGGAGGGAAGGTAAGTTACCTACAGACAACACCTCCCCATAGTGTTAGGAGTATCTCCACACAAGTGGAGGCTATCTTTTCCAGACAAATAGTAACATTTGCCATCGCAGATTACAAGCCCTTCTTTCTAGTTAGCCCACATAAGATTGCTAAAATGAAAGCACCAAGATCATCTACAGCACTAGAAGGGGGAAGATAGGAACTACAAGTTAGTGATTCCACAATAAATATAAGCAAAGTATAAGGATTCTGTGCAGTTAACAGCCAAAACTGAATTGTAGAAATCCTTAGTTTTAACTTTGACAAGCTTAAAAGGAAGTACATATCCAAAATAGTCCACAGCCTTGTTTTTTCCTTTCACCTATTGGAAGACATTCTACAAGAGCATGAATTAGGAAGCAAGTGTTTGAGAGAATTAAATTCAGAGCTGTTTATAAATCATGCTTTTCTCATCTTAAGAGAATCACTTAAGAATTAAAAAGTGACATGAACAACAAGAAAGTTGTCTTAACTTATTCTGATGTCTGAAGCTGTCCTTTTCTGAATTGCTTAGTTATGCTATCCACATAAGCTATGAATTTGTCATTTTTTCAGCAGCCTCTTCAAAGGTTGGAACAGACTCTCAAGTAGGACTTTAACACTGGGGAAATAAATGCAACTTCATTTTGCTTCTTAATTCTATAAATGGAAGTTGGAATGAGAAATTCTCTATGAGGGTAAAAAATTTACTTAAATCAAGCTATTGGTACTTGACATTGTTGGGAAGGGGAAAAAGATATCAGTAAGTCCTTTCACTTTAGTGAATAAATGAAAGTGGATATAATAACTAGAAGGTACAGTAAAAAATGTGAAACAAAACATTTTTAGGCAGTTATTGGAAAAAAGCTTAAAATAAGGAATAATTCTACTTCAACTACACTTTCTGGACTCAGTACTGTTAGCAAAAGAATCTACACTTATGGGAAAAAGTGAAGGAATATTTTTCTGCAGCTGATCAGGCTAAATGACCATACAGAGTCTCTCCAGGCAGCCACTCATCTTTGATTCTGGAAGAATAATCAAAGCCTTACTGCTGATCTGAGGACAATGGTGAAAAGAGCTCTTATGAGTTTCAATGCAGCAGCAGGAATGGAATAG
>NW_005842726.1:751633-758382 GCF_000455745.1 Alligator sinensis | reverse complement strand
TTTTCAAAATAGAGATTTGCTTTCACATGAACATATTCATTATTTCCTTATTGTTATTGTTGTAGGGCCTCCATATAAATAGCAAATCCTTTCTACAGCTTTGAATTCCTGGTTCCGTTTTTGGAAAACCAAAGTCTTGTTAATCTATATTCAAGATACCAGTAAAAAGTGAAATTAACTACTAAAGCAGTTTACACCTTGCTGCTGCTTTACTTTGTTTCACTAAAGATAATAACTTAAACACTGCTCTTAACACAACAGGCAGCAATAACAATTCTTTGAGTCAGAACGTCTTGCATAGTATCTGGGGTTTAGCCTTGGTCCATCTCAAGGACTCAGATTGGGGTTAAAAAAAAATTCAAAAAAAAACAGAACAGAAAAAAAAAATTATGGGCTTTGGTCCTTGCAGGGTGAAGGAGGAGGGGTGGACTAACCAAAAAGACAACCTTCCAACCCACACATGCAACAAGGATAAGGAAATATATATTATACACCAACTGTTTTTATTTAGTTTCAGAACTGTTCACAAGATGGTAAAAAAAAAAACAAAACCAAACCCCAAACAAACTTACAACCACTTCTAATTTAGTCTTCCATTGTTCCCAGTCAGCTCTAAACCCATTATGTGCAAAGCCCATTTACCATGCATCTAAATGATAGATACAGGCTATGAAATTCTTTATTCTACTTGTAGCAGCTTATGCAGGTGCAGCCAAATACCAAGCCTCAGGACAACTTGTACACAAACTTTACAATGGTGAATTTGAATTTAAAATAAGAAACTTAAAAATCTACACAAAACTGGTAAAAATCAAGCACAGATACAAGGACAAACTTAAAACCCATGTGAAAAGGAGTCTCGTCTTCCTTTCAAGTGCTTTATTCTGCTACCCAGTCAAAATGAAGATGTAAGTGTTGTGGTTAGTTTAAATTACACTCTGTAGATACTATAGACCAATTTAAAAGTTACACATACAGCAAGAGATGTCCATTGGTTCATCTGGATTACTTATACAATCCGTCTGGATTGCTGAAAGCAAGTCAGGCAAAATTTGAAAGAAAATCCTTGTGCAACTTTTTAGACAAACGTTTACTGGTGGGCACACTGTACCCCAGGTCCATGATGGCTGCTTTCTTCATCAGAACTATCATTGTATGCTTCACGTCTCTGGCCACCACCTGACCCACGAGTGGTATCAAATTCCTGAAGATCTACTTCTTCTGTGTCTCCAATTACATTAGGAAATTCTGGTCTAGCTGGCAGAAGATCTTCAAGTTCCTGCCAAAGAGGGGCATAGTTAATACTGTACCAGAAAACAGAGTAACTTGAATAAAGGTGTAACACCTTTATCTTAGGCCTTCTCTACATGAAGCAGCAGCAGCAGTTTAAAATCTTTAAGGTAATGAAATCATCTACTCTTTATTAACTGCACATGAAGGGATTGCAGGTAAAGCATACAGAAATATTCCAGTACTTGAAACTTTAAAAGTAGAAATGGAGCACCTTTATATTAGTGCAATTTTCATGGCCCAGGACGCAACTGGCCAGAAGGTTGCATCATAAAAACACTGTGCCACTTTATTACATCCATCATTATGGTAGATGTTTGAGGAGGCCTTTAATTTAAGCTTACAAATTAATGGAGGCATTTCAGAGTCACTTGTGCATTGTAAAGGATGTTAAAAAGAATGAACAGTTGAGCTGCTCTAATTCAAGTTTAACAACAGGAGAGGAAGTTAAAATTAGTCCCTTATACACAACAAATCACAAGAGAAGTAAAACACACCTGCATTCAAACTTAAAGGCTACTTACTGAAAGCTTTTCTGGGCTAATCCAGTTATTTTCAGGAAATTGCACATCAAACTTTATATAAAGATCTCCTTTTTCAAAAGGATTGCGATATTGTGGCATTCCTTCACCCCTAACTACCCGAACACACCCTAGAATTTGGAAAAAGGATATAAAAGATAATGGTTAGTTTACCTAGAGGAGACCTGTATTGTAAGTTTTTCCTTTGCAGTCACTTTTCTGAATATCTCTGACCTGGGCTTAAGTATCATGTTACTTTCCCCCCTTTCCCACTGGGACCCCAGCCAGGGCATGCGTGGCTGGGGCAGAGCAACCCCTGTCAGGCATTTCCTACCCCCCATGCCCAAGTTTTTATAGCAAATCAAAGTTTACCTGGTTCAATTACTTTTCCAGGAGGATATTTTACCACAATCTGACGTCCATCAAGGTGCTTAAACGTGAACTGAAATCCACATAGTGCTTCAACAAGTCCGATCTTGTGGGTCATATGCAAGTCATTGCCATCTCTCTGGAACACCTATGAATGAAAACATTGTTTTTTAATACCACTGCCACAGCTCCACTCTCTACCCCTCAATTTATTATTCCATATGCCTACTCCAAAACTCCACCGAAAATGAAAGAGCACTAATCAGTGCTCCTTACAGGAATTTTTTTTATATAATGAAGTGCACAAAACAACATCAATATAATCTTGTGGTAATTAAATCCAAAGGGCTGAATGCTGCTTTCTTGCAAATGTTACTACTTAATGTCAGAATAAAACTCCAAAAATATTTTAGTCACATCTTCCCACGATTAGAAAAGAAAAACAGATACCTACTTAAATGCATTCAAAATAAATTAAAGCCTCACAGTCTGCATTTTACTGACTGAATTCTGCCTGTTCCAAGGTCTTCTACGCAGAGACAAGAGCAAAAAGACAGGATTTGTAGGCCTTCAGATTCTAGATCTTTAGGTGATATTTTGCTTAGTCTCAAGTTTGCAGGTGAAAGCCATCTATCCAAAGCACTTTTGTTCACTATTTTTGTTCTTTTTCCAGTTTAAAACCGAGTAGTCAACATGAAACTGAAGGCTCAGAGATACTTAATTCTAGCAGCAAGCCCCAAGTACTTCTCCAATGGAGCAATGCAGATTAGGCATACAAAATTAACTACAGCACAAGATCTGCAAGAAATAATTCCAAAACTAAACAAGTAGGAATTGTCCTTCTCTTGTATATGTTAAATTAACGTTGCTCCCAGCCTTTAAGACAGAATCCGTTGTGGACTATTTCTTCAACTGCTATCTACTGAACAATCAGCTGCCTTAAGTGATCCTTAAGTGCAAGGCAAACTATTTAAATGCATCTCTTTCCACTCTCCACCAGGAAGATTTAAAACATACTAAAAAAAAAAAAGTATGTAAGCTGCAAGATAGTTATTCTTGCTTAGAAGAAACCAAGGGCTGAACTAGAAGAATTACTAGTAGAACAGGCTGTAACAAAGCAACAGACAACTAGGTTTATATAGTACAGCACCAAACAGCTCAAGGCACCAAGACTGAGAAATTCTCCACTCTGAAGTACAAGTTGCCAACTACATATTGAGGCAGAAGTAGCACTAGTTATACTGCTTATTATTTTTAGCCTTTTCCCTTCATCCAGTTACATCCGAAAGGTTAGGGGTGCACCAGTACAGATTTTTTGGGCTGATACCGATGGCCGATTTTTAACGAGCCATATTGGCTGATACCGACCTGATTGCCAATATGCGGCTTGGCAGCTTGGAGAGCAGTGTCTGGCTGGTAAGTTTGTTGTGGGGGAAGGGGTGGGGGCACAGAGGCTACTGCAATGAGGGAAGGAGTGGGGCTGGGGCAAGGGCATGGGTACGGGCAGGCACTGCCCAGCTGGGGCGGGGGACAGAGCTGCAGCTTGTCCAAAGAGCGCAGCTTCCACAGCTACGAGCACCCCAGGAAGGCATGGGGGGGGAGGGGGAGTGTGGCATGTGCCCCAACCACACATACCCTGGCTGGGATCCCAATGGGAAAGTGGGGAAAATAACCTCCCTCCCTGCACCCTTCACCTTAAGAGGGCCATGCCAGGCTGGGGTCTGGCTATGCCCCTGCCACCCCCCAGCCTGCCAAGGGCTGCTTTACCCCTGCCCTTCCAGGCACACCCTGGCTGGGGTCCCAGCAGGCCAGGGTAGGGGTTTAAATCCCTCCACAATCATACTCAGGCGTGCTGGGGCCTGACCATGCCCCCTCCCTCAACTCAGCCTTCCCCTGCTGGGCCACTGGGGAAGGGAGGGAAGGACTCACTCTAGCACCCCCAGGCTTATGGCTTGAGCCACTGCAGGCATTTGCCTGCATTTCCAGAATCAAAAGTGAATGCTACCTACATCAACGGAAGCAGGTAGGTACACACCAAGTCCCTTGCCCCTCCCTCAATCTAGACAAGCAGTGGCAAAGCTACTGTCAGGGCAGCCATGGGAGCCGCTTTCAAGCACAAATCAGCCTCACCATTGTTCTTCTAGGTTTGGTGTATACACATGGGGATGTGGGTGGGCAGGACATTTCCAGAACACAGTGTAAATGCACCACAAGGCAGGGTTATGAAGAGATGTTTCCCAATCTTTCAGCTAACACACTGTCAAATACTGGCTTTATACACAGTTGTACATGCTAATGCCAAGCTGAAGCAGATCCATACATATATTAAAAGGCATTTTTGCAGTTTGTGTAAGGTAACCTTGCTACAGTTTAAAAAGTTATTTTTATGACCATGCTAAAACAAAGAAGCTGCATATCAACAGTCTATGTATCTATTACAAACAAGACAGCTTTCCCTGTCTATTTAAAGTGTCCCTTTCTCCTCCCAGTTGTACAACATCTTCAGGCAACAATATCAGTACCTCTGTTAGATATTTGAGAAGGTTTCAATTCCAGTCAAAAAACAAATTCCAGTACCAAATGACAAGTTACCTCATTCTCCTTTTCTTGGAGCAGAAGGACAATGTCTCCTGGTTCTACACCTGGGGCCTGATCTGCTTCTCCACTAAATGTAATTCTCTGTCCATGTTTCATGCCTTTATCTACATGAACTTCAAGTATCTTTACTTCTTTGATCACCTTCTTTCCTTCACATTTTTTACAACGATCTTTTTCATTAATTACTTCACCTAGAAAAAGAAGAATCATATTAGTTTTTCCCTTTCTTTTTTAAAATCTCCTTGAGAATATAATACCATTTATTTTAATGTATAAGTCTAAGAGAACCAGTTTCAGAGACTCTTAAGAGTTTTGTTTTGTGTTACTGTTTTCCTCCTGTGGGATGCAGCAGTATCTTCTTAGGAGAAGGATGCAAGAAGCTCTAGGCATACATACAGGTAGGGGCAGGAAGACAGCAGATCAAATTACAACCTAGGCCCCTCCCACACATTACACCCAAGACATGATTAACCAGTTACTCACATCTTAAGCTTTAAATTGGTCACATGCTAAAGCGATTAATGGCATCACAAAACACAGAACAAGCCACAGAAGTTATTCCACAAAAAAAGTATAGTAATTTTGCAGCTTGTTCCTACCATGTCCTTAACTGAACACATGGTACGTTTGACCCCATAGCTGGGACCTGGTCAGCTGATTGGGCTCCCAGTTGCAGGAGCTTGCTACTAGCTGGTATAAGGGAAGTCAGGGTTGGGATCCTGGGCTCCCCCCTGCATCAGCAATACAGTGTAATAGAATCTGATGCTCAATTCTAATCATGCCTCCTGTGATGCACGTGTGGCATGGCAAGAAGCACAATTGTGTGGATCACACATCAGGTCCCATCATGCCTTTACCTGCATACCTGGCAGGGGTCCTGGTGTGACAGCACCACTGACATTCTTCAAAAAGACCAGATATTCAAAGTGTACGTGGTCTTAATTCAAAGTATTTTCCACTTTGAAGATCAAAGAACTTTTGTTTTGCTTTTCATAGGAGATGCTCTAGAATTGGGCTTTTGTTTTTTTAATCCATTTGGTCTTGCTTTTCAGCCGAATTGCCTGCACTGTATTAGACCAGAATAACCAGAAAGTACTAGGCAAAATGGACTGTATGACCTAAGCATTCTGGTGTTCAGTATAGTTTGTATTGCTGCTTTTATTTAAGTACTACAAGCAGAAGCAAATGTTTTGTTTAAGTAATTACCAAGTCACAACTTAGTCATGTATCTATGAAACAAAATTTGATGCAACATTTGGATACAATTGTACCTAAACTTTTTAGATTAATCAAGACAGTAACAATATTTTTTTCTTGTTTGCTGAGAAGTTTGCCTAGTCATGTTAAAAAGTAATCGTGCATCCTACCAAAAACAACAACCCCACCCCCCCGTCATTACTCAATATTCAGGCAGGTCAAAAAACGTAGTAAAAGGCACAAAAGCAGATGGTCCTAAGCTTACTCCCCAAACATGATCAGCGCAAATAATTGTTTCCCCCTCTTTCAGGAAGCTGCAGAACTGTTTCAGCTGTAACCATTTTAAAATATTTCTTTTCTGAACAAGAATGATTGATAATTCAGCTTGCAAAGATACAGTCAAGCTGCTGTCTCAGTTTTATGGCCAATCCCTTTTACAATGCTCATCAAGGAGTGATAGCACCAAAACAGCAGAACTGTGCATGCACGTGCACATTTTTTCAAGCAGTAGCACCTGTTATTCAAGGCCAAAGTTTTCCCTAAGCACACCAGACTTGCCAAGTTATGCTGATGTGTGGCTACACAAAGAAATATCCTTTAGAAAGCAGAGCACAATCAAATTCATTACTCACAAATGAACTTTAACCTAGCATCTCTCCAAATAAGATGCAGTTTAACACATGCTAAAATCTAGATTCTAGCCAGTTTAAACATTTAAGACAACACAGAACAATTGGCCTACCTTCTCCATTGCAATCAGAGCACACAGACTGC
>NW_005842726.1:744424-751602 GCF_000455745.1 Alligator sinensis | reverse complement strand
TGAACCATTCCAGGAGCCAGTTGTCTGATCATGATACGTACACCTCTACCCCGACAAGCACTACACTTCTGAACAGCTCCAGACTTTCCACCCTGGCTAAATTAGAAGGTACCAATTAGAGTTATTTAAAAAAAACACATAGTAAATACGTGTAACCCCCGCTTAGCGCTCTTAATTGGTTCCTGAAAAAAAACTAGCATTAAGCAAAATGAGTGTTAAGTGAAAACAAAAGTATTTGATGAGCCAAGATGGCGACCGCAATAGTTTTTAATGACGACCACAAGTGTTAACAAAACTCGCTGAGCACTAAGTGAAAGCATGTATTAACATCAAATGAGCATTATAGCAAAATAGCACTAAGTGAAACAGCGTTAAGTGGGGGTTGTCTGTAGGTATTATACAAAGTCTGATTTTAGTGATGTCACCAGAAACCAATTTTTTTGGTTAAAACCCAACTTACAGTAGAGGCATATTTTATGCCAACTTATTTTAAGCAGCATTACATTTAATAAGAAGCAAGCAACAAAAAATTCTAAAAAAAACAACTTAAAAAAAATATTTTTTTTATATCCATGAAAATAAGAGTCAAACAAAGAACAAAAATTAAAGACAACTTACCCATTACATGCACTACAAAGGACATTCTTGCTAAGCTGTAGTTTAGTTGTCTTTCCATTATATAGATCTTCTAAAGATACTCTAAAATATAAAACAAGTTTTCCAGTGTTAGCAATGAATGATGATTACAGGCATGTCATTTTTAACAGTACAGGACAAAGAAACAAACACCTTAGATAACACCCATCTGTATATGTAGGCACAGAATAGATAGTCTTTAGAGAAGTACAAGGAGACAGGGTAACAACAAAAACTATTAAAAAGCCACTATTAGAACATAACAATGCTGAGGGGTTTTTAAAATGGATGTTAGACATATCTGGAAGTCAGTTTAGAGTTTAGCAAAAACCTCAATAGAAACTATGCTCCTGAAGATGTACCTATGAGAAGGATGTTTTATTTAGGCAGCAGAAGTCAGAACTAAGGCTAGCTGTTAGTGACTGATAGAAATCAGATCAGTAATATCTTCTGAAGAGAAAAATTAAATGTCAGGTGGCCCCAACACAAGAAAGACTGGTTTCAAGGCATTCCCTACTACTAATAGTACCCATGCTTTCCTTGGGAGTTCATGCTGCCTACTGATTTAGAACACTTTGGGCATGCCTACATGTCGCCCCGTGGCAACTTTGTTACTGCACCGTGCTTTCAAAATGAAATATGGAAGACAGAGCAGTAACTGCCCATATTGCACCATGCATGCAGTTAGTTTTTGCTGCTCCTTCGCTGTAACAGCCCACTAAAATAGCATTTGCCACTACAGCAAAGTAGCTGCCAGTCACATAAGCTCATGTGATCGCTATATTGCCATAGCAAGCCGTAAGGTGATGCAGTGCATTGCTATGGCAAAACAGAGCTGCAACTAAGTGTATAGGTTAAAAAACAGTTGTATAAGAGGTGAGAATGCCCAATAGCTGCTGCGTTTGTTTTTTTTTTTGTTTTTTGTTTTTTTAAATAAGCTGCCCCCACCCCTTTCTACTCCAGCAGTCAATGTTTTTTCCAGTATTTGGAAAAAGTCATCTTTAGGTTATCTCAAAAATTAACAACTTTGTTATTTGTACACTGAAGCTACCAAAAAGTAAGAGTTTAACATCTGTAGTCTAGAATTTTCTGAAAACTTTTTGGGGAAATTAAGTCAGTCAACAGTAAATTCAACTCAATGCATCTAATTTTGCACTAGAAAACATTGCTTAGTGTCAATGTTCAGGAATAACTAAGCAAATATGTTCTCATAACATTTTACCAAACACAAACCCCTCCAAAATTAGAAGTGTCCTGAAAGGGTAGTGTATATGGGTTAAAATTTCAAATTTACAGTTTGGTCTTTGATGTCCAGTGCTTAAACTTCGAAATGTTATTAGGTCTTGTGCACTGACTGACTTAAATAACAGAAATCCATTTGATTATAAACAAGCCTGAACTTGTTCAATGGGAGGCAACAACCTTCAACCCTAATAGTAACCTAGCAGCATGTAATCATTGCCTAACCTGAATGTTTTATTTGAACCCAGACATTTT
Organism: Alligator sinensis; assembly: GCF_000455745.1. Taxonomy (NCBI): domain Eukaryota; kingdom Metazoa; phylum Chordata; order Crocodylia; family Alligatoridae; genus Alligator; species Alligator sinensis. The sequence goes on along the minus strand of NW_005842726.1, from coordinate 749,469 downwards.
GTCTAACCCTCTTACATGTGAAAATTACCCTTCCCCCCCCAAATCAATGTATGCACTGATCTGTATTTGGATGTGCAGTACTAATTTCTAGACAAGGCAGGTACACAAACAAACAACCAACAGCAAAAATGCATCCCAGACTTTGCTAAATTCTCCTGCACTCTTGGCAAGGAGTGGCTCAGCCTGAAGAGCAGCAAAAGGGGAGGTCAGAGAAAGCTACTGCTCAGGCTGCAGATGTCAGCTGCTTACGCAAAATGGTGATAAAAGGCTGCTAAAACTAATGTGCAATTTGTATCTTCTACCCTGCAAAATTAGTGCACTTTTTTCACATAGGTCCTAAGCAAAAGGCATAAATGCCTAATGAAGCTGCTCCATGCATGCCTCTGCTTTTCAAAAAAGATTCAACTAGTAGAAAATACTAAACTACATTTCATGCATTTTGAGGGTCTGAACATCCAAGAAATGTAAATAACAACTAAAGAAAAATAAATTAACAGTGAACACGAGACTAGAACTCTTATGAAAAAGTAGGTCAAGTTCACTGCCTTCCGGGCAATGTACGACCAGCGTGTCACAATATTAAGATGCTCAGAAGCTGCAGAATCACCAATCTATGGATTAACCAAGAAAATAAAAATCTGTATCTTCCTGACAGAAGTTGAGGCAAAGTGGAAAGAAAGCAGGGGAGGGGAAGCAATTTTTCACATTTATTTTCATAGACAATTTCTAGGTTCAAATATACTAAGTTACTATTAGGATTACCTCCCACTGAACAAATTCAGTCAAGTTTAGAATCAAATCACTTTCTACTATTTCAGTAAATCAATAATTCACAAGATTTACACTTCATTATTATTTTTAAAATACAATGTAAATACCAGAAAAATCAAATATTAATCTTTAAAACTTGAAATGTCAGTCATATACACTGCCCTTTCAGGAAATTATTGACGACAACTCCCTTCAAAACAAATCAGGCAAATCTGTTTCTGTGAACTTTTGCCAAGATCTAGAAGGGAATATTCAAGGCCAGAAGTGAGTCTACGTATTTATTACACTCACACAATAAAGAGCAATGCTTTTTATGAAAGCCAAATGTCTCCAATTATCAAAGCAGCTCCTCCTTCAGCCTTTTAGAGGCTGAAGCAAGCATCACAGTAGCAAGATACTCACTTAAGTGGATGCATCATATCTTCTCCTCTTCTTCTGCCATTGCGACTTCTACTCTGACCACCCATGAAATTGAACAATCCACCACCAAAAATGTGGGAGAAAATATCGTCCATTCCACCACTTCCGCCACTACCTTCTCGAAGCCCCTGTTCTCCATACCGGTCATACAACTCGCGTTTCTCTGGATTCGATAAAACTTCATAGGCAAAGCTTATTTCTTTGAACTAAAAAAGGAACAGTGAGAAAGTGCCATGTTACTTTTACATGCATAGATAGATCTTTTCCCAATACCTTTACCAAGACGGTGCTAGTACACAATTCAGAGTTTAGCTCTGAGCAAGGGCGTGGACACATATCCCAAAGCATTTGGTCACCACGCCATTTCAGAGCTTGTATTCCGAGTTCTAAAACATGCAGACTTACTATGTGTTCGCTCTGAACATCACACTTAAATTTATTTCAATACATCTATCAAAGCTAAAATTATTTTACTTTGATTACACTGGCTGAATTGTCTACAAAATCCCCACACTTAACATTTTCAATGAAATGATATAATCCTGGAAAGGCAACCATTTTGCAGATCTTACCACCACCCTTCAAATCTCTCCCACCTCCAAGTAGTGCCTCAAAGTATTACCAGCTGATGTCACCTCAACAAGCAGTGAGCAGAGGCCTTTTTCATACTGTACAGTAACTTTGCTTCACTATCATCTTGTCTTACCGCCTTTGTCTCCATTCTGTCGCAACTAAAACAGGTCTCTCTACGGAACAGACTGTAAAAAAAATAAATCTATAAAGCTTCTAAAGTAGCGGGTCTCAGAAACCCGTGTACTTCCATCACATCTAGAAGCATAAAAAAAAAACAAACCAACCAAAAAAACAACAACTTAGTTTTAAACATCATCATCTTACTTTGTCCCCTGCATTTGGATTCTTGTCAGGATGATATTCCTTGGCCAGTTTTCTGTAGGCCTAATTGGGAGTGGAAAAATGACACAAGCTATTAGTGTGACCATTTCTCATTTCAAGCTTATTTAGGTCAACAAATCTCTAGTCTTCAAAGACAGATTTAAATATTGCTTCCTGGAGGTAGGTAAACACTTCCCACGGGTACTGACAGTGCTTCTCAAACTTTTTTGTACTGGAACCCATTTGTAAACATCAGTGGCCAGTCCTGACCCAGTGCCCCTCACTCCTGACCCACTGCTCCCCTGCCCTCCAGTATATGGGGCAGGAGTGGGTGCATGTGGGACATGGTAGATGCTTGGGCCCCTCCTCATACGCTGGAACCTTGCCAGATTGCAAGGGAAAAGCCATGGCTCCCGTGTTTTTCTCCATTTTTAAAAGTTTATTCACGACCCTTTCAAATATTCTTGTGACCCACTTTGAGAAACGGTGGATTAAAACAAACAGAAGTTTAGCCTGTTTATACAACCAAAGTTATATATGAGAATTTGATGATTTAATTTTACTGAATGCAGGATTAACTATGGTTTAAAATTGGCCCCCATCATTATTAGGGGTCTACCTAATTCTTGGTTTTCATGGAATCCACAAAAAACAGCACTGTTCAAGAACAGCAGGAAATTCTGCATTGGCACAATTTCCCATGAAATCAACCTAAAAAGCCCCACTGTATTATTTATATATACACTGTTTTAGAATGTCCCAATGCCTTCCCCAATACAAAGACAACGCAACAATCACTGCAGACATAAATCAGTGACTGAGAGTTACTGTCTGCTACTGACATACACGAAGTAAAGACACCAATCAGTGAAATGAATATGCCTCTCTGTCAATCAGCTGCGAGGGGTGGGGCTGCTGGGAAATGCCCACAAAATGGCCTTTGTGCTGCGACCAAGCCACGAAAATTGCTTTGTCTTGCCGCGAATTAAGTAGACTGCTATGCATTAGAATTTAAATCACCATCCTTGTTGATTCTAGTTTACATATTACACTGAAATTAAACTCAGTCAACAATATTCAGTACTGACACACAACCATGTAATTATTTCTGAATACGAACAGCTCATAAGCATCATTAGTTAGAGGTTACAGATTCACATTTTATCACTTATTAAACGATCATGTATGCAAGTTATGTCCCAATTTGTCACTGTCTTTAAGAGTCCATCAATGTTTACAAAATGGCTGCTTCAGCTTCCCAGTCAACACCATCTTCAGTTTCTCCCTCCCTCCCTCACCACATAACACCCACAGAAGATTTAGCCTCACTCTGAATTAAGTGTATATTAAATGTATGGAAGTATGTGGGCCTTCCCACCTAGATCAATTCCTGATTGGAAACAGCAGTAGCAGGAGGAAGTCATGTCAAAAATAAGACATTTTCAAATGGCTTCTTTCCTTTTGAACCACGTTTCGAGTGGCATTATTTTCTCTATACTATTTAGTCATCACTTTGCATGCCCTACCACTACCATTTTAGGGGAGTGAGGTAAAGTTTTGTTAAGAAAGTTTTCAATCAATTATTAGTTACTTGAAAAAGCCCTTCACCATAAACTACAAGTTAAATGCCTGAAGGGTAGAGACAAGGCTCAGAAATTTGGGCATCCTTGACTTTTTCAGCATATTCTAAACTCCCCCCTCATCCTCCCAAAAGACAAGAAAAAGCAAGGCATTTCAAGGGGGTTTATATACTGTTGAATATAACGGTAAATCATTTATCAACTTGAATGGTACTTCCCATCATCATTCTAAGAGCTGCTATGTTCAAATGTGTGCTATATATTATGGGGTCAACTACCGATTTCCCATTTTACAGGACTGCATTCAAGTCTCTAGAGTTTAGAGCATTTAGATTAAACTGTTTCTCTAAACTACTACCTCTCAATTGTATTCATTTTTATTTAAGAAAAGAAAGAAAAACCATAGCTCCTTAGAGCTTCCATCTTCCTCCATTTTGTGTAGAGTTGCCCTGTTACTCTATAGTTCTATTTTTATTAGTTTGCTACACTATTGGGGATTTATGCATGCAAAAAGGGCAAAATAAAGCAGATAAAAACAAAACAGAGAGATGGATTTATAGAACAAGAATTTCAGAATCCACCGCAGGAGCCAGCAATGGCAGAATCCCACAGCCTTGGGGACGTTACACAAGGAAGTTAACAGGTATACTAGCAACCCCCCCAGAACAGACACACTTACTGTGGGGTTAAGCACAAGGGTTTTTCCCTCCCCCACAACTTCATTTAAATAAACAGAGTTACTTTAGTGCCATTTCTCACTTCTAGAACCAGTGCCTGCATTAGTATTTTATTAGGAGATGAGTGAATAAGCTGGATCAGCGCAATATTCGGAGTTTGCGTTGTCCCATCAGCATCACGATAAATCCGCAGCGAGTCCATTTTCTTTCACTCGTCTCTGTGCTGCTGTACAAAGCTGCCACCAGAACAGACCGGCACGCACGTGAAGGCACAACTGCATTTAAAAACAAACTTGCAGGCACGTTTCTAAGGTCCACACGCAGCCCCGAATCTGAGTGACCCCTCGGCAAACAGGTGCGGGGAGCTGGCAACTTCATCCCGAGTTCTGGCAAAAGCTGAGCCAGGCTCGGAGCCAGCCCGGGTCGCTGGTCAGAGAAGAGCTGCACCTCCACGGCGGGGAGGGGCCTCCGGCCGCCCTTTCCCTGCCTGTCGCTCCCGGTTCTGACCGACGACCGACTTCCGCTGACCCTCCCCCCCCCCATGGCGGGATCCAAAGACCTGGCCCCGCGCAGCCGCCAGGGCCCAGCGCCACGAGCAAGCAGCGGCCATGAGCTGAGCCGGCTCCGGGCCCGGCACCACGGGTGCTGGAGGGGGCCGCCGGGCTCCCCGCGGTCTCTTTGTTCCCGGCCCCACCAGCCGCAC
>NW_005842726.1:720380-744205 GCF_000455745.1 Alligator sinensis | reverse complement strand
CACCCACGGGCCCGGCCCCCCGCCCGCCGCGCCGTCCCCCGCCGACGCACACGTCACCGCGCCGCGACGCCGGAACCTCCTGCCGCGCGCCCCGCCCTCTAGGCCTCGCTCTCGCTCTCGCTCTCCAGGCCCCGCCCCCTTCCGAGGCCCTGAGCCGAGTCGAGTCGAGTCGAGTGGGCGGTGGGGGAGGGGCCGCGCAGCGCAGCGCCTGGGCCCGTCGCTGCGCCTCAAAGGGGCTTTTCCAGCGCGTGTGAGTGGGGTCCTTCCTGGCTTTCCTTTGCAGCCCTTTCGTGTTTCACGTTTCAGTGCCTGTGTCTTGCTCTTCCCCTTCTTCTGTAGGACAAGGCCTGGCCATTTCGTAGCTTTTCTGATCCCCTCTCGGGGTTTTCTCAAGGATGCCAGGGGCCTGGTTCTGTTTGATGTGTCAGGTATCCAGGCTGTAGCCGTATGGGTGTAGAGGCAAAAGCGATCAGGACTCGTGGTAGAGGCGATCCCTTTTATTAGACCAACTAGTTTTTGTAAAAATCCTGATGGTCTAATAAAAGATATCACCTCGACCACAGTTGCGATTTGGTTCCTTTTGAGATGGTCTCAGGTTTCTGTCTGACCCTCGCAGCTGCCGACATAAAACAACACTGAATCACGGAGCAGAATTTCTGGAAAAGTTTCCCCCTGGCTAAAGACATGCATCCCATGCGGTGTCAGACCTTTCTTTATCTTCGGTGCAGCTGTGGTTGTTTCTCCTTTGTGCCAATCACATATTTTAAAAGGGAAGGGTCCAGCTTGGGTTTCAGCAAGTGAAGAGCAAGCTAGTGTCTGTGACGTGAGAATAACCTGGCAACAAGGCCTGGCTTTACTCCAGGGAGGTTTTTTTTGGCTGGCTAACTCGCCCCTGCTGCCTGTGAAGCACTGGGATGGGGTCTTCACCATGACATTTGAAACCAGACTTAAGTTTCTCCAGTGTAAAAGAAAGCTTGGATTTGTTTCAGCACCTTGTGCAAGCACAATGCATGATGCCAGGATTGCACTGGCCCACCTGAGTAAAGAGCAATTAATCTCACATGGAGGCCTGGCCCCATTAAGAGCAATCTTAAAAGGAAAAAACAAAAAAATTGGTTGTGCAAGGCTGGTCTCTCTAAATCTTTCAACCCCAGGCTCCTCTCCTCAGGGGGGTTCTTAGCTGTCTCTTGCTAGTAGTTTGGCAGCACCACCGGAGTGTTTCTTTTAACCTGCCATGTTCTAACATGCTTTGGAAAAAGGAAGTACAGGCAGTCCTCAACTTACAGCGTTTCGAATTACAACGTTTCGCACATACAACGTTTATAAATTGACACCCTGTTGACACCAAGCATTGTTCGACTTTACAATGCTTGATCCGATTCGACTCCACGCCAGCAAACAAGTTCACCGCGTCGCTCATCTCCCTGGAGAACATCTGTCCAAACTGCCTTGGACACTTTCTTTAAGAAAGCAGACAAGATTCCAGAAAAACCTGCAGCCAAGACTCCTGAGAAGACTTCAGCCAAGAACCCTTCAAAAAGTCCAACCAAGAGCTTTTCAAAAAGTCCAGCAAAGTCACCTCAAAGAATTCCTACCAAACCAATATGATGGCTATTTACAATATAAATATGTTAATGTAGCTATATTACTCATCTATAATTGATCGAGTACAAAATTCTGGGGTATTTTTTAGTGAAAATAGGCTATTGGGCCTTGTTTCAGGAACCAATCTCCCATTTATGTTTCTTATGAGAAAATTGGTTCCAAGTTACATTTCAACTTAAAATGTAGTTTTCAGGAACCAATTGTGTCGTAAGTCCGAGGACTGCATGTAGCTTGCTTGCTGGGCCCAGTACAGAGTGGATTCTCCCAGCATCTTCGTCCCAAGCAGGAAGGTCTCCAGGGCTTGCAGAGAAGAGTGAAGAATTACCCAGCAGCATAAATGCTCCTGTCTGAGCTACCTGGGGGGAAGGGTTCAGAATCTTTTAGGCTCCCACCAACATCAGGCCTGAGTTGAAGATACTGTCAGTGACACATTGCTAGCTAGGAAGTGTAGAGAGACCAAGATCTAAGGAGAGAAGGCTGAGCAGCAGGCTACCTGCATTTGGCCTGGAAAAGAGGATTATGAAGAGGTACTGGGGACTGATTCATTGCTCTAAAGTAGGGGATTTGGTTGCCCTAGGGAGTGTTCATTTGAATTGGTTCAGGGGTATAGGTTATAGCCGTGTTGGTCTAAGGACATAGGCAGACAAGGCTCTTCCAATATCTTTTATTAGACCAACTCAAATAGTAGGAAACAGTCTTCTTAGCAAGCTTTTGGGCACAAACACCCTTCATCAGGCTGAGGAAGCATCTGAAGAATTGAATTGGTATGATTTGGAGGTTCTTCCATGAAGGAGTCTGTTGGGTGATGTCTTGCCCCTTTCCACAGCTTTTTCCTGGGCCTTGGGTAGTGCAATTGGCTGGTGGTTTCCCTACCTTCCTGGGGTGATGTGTTGGCAGGCTTATGTCAAGTAGGCTATGTGTTCTGTTACTTCGGCAAAATGTTAGTGTCACAAGCATAATGAGAGCCAGGTTCACCACCTAGGGTGCTAATGCCTGCACTTGGAGTGTGTTTCAGTTGCTCTTCAACTAAGACAGCAGCTTTAAAACACTTGACTTAAGAGAGAAAGAGGCAGCTCTTTGGGGGTAGGGTAAGACCAAAACAGAACATACCCCGAACCCTTTGTGTGCATATGGGTGTGACCCAGCCTATTAACCCATAATATGTTTGGAGCTTCTCTTCCTTCCTTCCTTTCCCAAGAGGCCCTTTTCTACCTCAGTGCAAGCCTTCTGTGCTGTGCATAACCAAATACCAAATGACCACATTATTCTCAGGCAAATACATGGAGTAAGGGGTGGGGAAAAGAATGCAACAGAGAGAGAGAGAGAGAGAGAGAGAGAGAGAGAGAGAAGTTTTGAAATGGAGTTAGAGAATTGGCAGTTTGCAGGAACAGAAGTGCTTCACCAAACTGGAGTAAAATAAGCAAAAGTGAGATCCTAAGGAATGGTAAGGAATAATTTATTTCTGCTGGGTATTGTTTCCAGCATTTGTCTGTGAGTTATTTGGGCAAAATGTAAACCATGTGATAAATTAAAACAAAACATTTACACCTTGCAAGTGCAATTGTATGCATTCTGGTCTGTGGCTCTCCCCATTCATTCTGTCACTCCCTACGTCCCCAACCAGTCTCTCCATCCTTCCTCCAAAAAGTTGATATATTACGAATAACATATTAAAGTAAAACAATAGCATAATCAGCTTTATCACATAATTGAGGAATATTGCTACAACTGTGTTTAAAATACAGGCAAGTTTAGATGGTCTTTAGCATTACCAAACTGGGTAGCAGGCTTCAGACTTAAAATAAATGGTATAATCTTCAACTTGTTTCAGGCTGTCTGCAGATGCAAGCTGGCATCAGTTACACTCGGTTCATGTTTTCTTTTTATCCATGAGGCTTAGAGAATTTTCTGAAGTGAAAGTTGAGATTCTGGTCTCACTCTGTGACAGGCTGTGGCAAGTTGCTTGTCCTCACAAGGCGTTATGCTTATATGTTGATCCAGCCTTGGCCTGTGCCCAGACAATCCTCTTTACAGATTTTATATTAATCTCACTGCAAGCCAGGACAGAACTTTGTGAGTTTAGAGAGCGCTGTGTGAATAATTAAGCATAGATGATGTGATGATCAATATGAATCATTCTCAGAAAATATATCTCATTACTGAGTCTCAGCAGTTTAATTGAAGGAACTTTCTGTAATCATGGACTGTGACAGACAGCAAGAGTCATTCAGCTTCTTAGACAATCTTTGAGGGGTAGCAGGATGAGCATGCGAAAAAGTTGATAGGCAGTTCCTAGATAAATCTAAAGTTTCATAGATCCTGCTTCTTCAGACATTTATATGCGTGCTTGCTTTTAAGTATGGGATACAGGTAGGATTACAGTAGTACTAACTGAATCCTGCATTCTTTACAAACCCAAACCATTTCACTTGAGTCATGAGTAACTGGTGCCTCCTGAATCTGGTGGGGGCACCCACAGAAGTATCGGCCGACAGTATCAGTGTCGGCCGTCAGAGGGGGCACCACCCCGTAAGGGGGGCATGTGCACTCCCTACCAGTTGCCTATGACTTGAGTGAATTTTGGTTGAGAGGTCTTAAAGCTTCATACCTTTTTTTCTATTTTGCAAAATAGAGAAAAATGTGCCAAGTTGCATACTAAACCCATGAGGACTTAAAATGGTTTTATAAACTTCTTTGACACTTTGCCTAAGAATAAGATTTATTTATTTTTCAAGTTGAAACATTCTGCTTCAATGCTGAAAATCCAAACACAATGGTACTGTGTTACTGTTGGAGAACCAGAAAGTAAAACTCCTCAGTGTTGTTTTACTGTTCAAGAAAATATAAACGCATGAAGTCAACTGCATCAGTTGTTGAAGGAAGAATATTTTAAACATTCTGTAATAGTCACATGAAAACGTGAGTCAAGTTGAACTGATGTCTACATGAGCTTACCAGTTCACAATGATACTAATAACCAGGAATCCTGGTTTTCTCTGATTTAAAAAAAAAATCCCCAATTTTTGGTTTATATCTACATACATACGCGCGCGCGCACACACACACACACGTATAAATGTGGTGTTTCATTTAAATCGTGGAAAAATGTGGAGTTGGGGTTACTTTTTTTAAATAAAAAATTGGGGATATTTTTAAATCAGAAAAAACAGGATTCCTGCTAATAACTCACAGATTGTGGCTTTTCAAGTTATCACCTGTGACTTCTTACTGAATATGTTTAAATTGGTTGTGTGTGCGCATTGGATATACCTTTCCTGGAGCCAGAAATAATGTAACTACCCTAATGCAACACATGTAGCCAAATGATGTGGAGGGGGAAGGTTGTCGTCTAAAAACAGAGCATATTTGCTGACTTCAGTTAGGGCAAGGATGTCAAACATATGGCTTGTTGGCCAAATCTGCTCAGGGGAGGAGGGGCAAACACACTTAACACCCCTGACTTAGTTTAATACAGACTGATTATGTGGCCCCAGAACCATTCACAACTGGGTGTTGCTAGTTGAAATGCTCTAGAACAAAGGTTCCCAAACTCTTTCATATTGCGTACCCGTTTCCAGATTTACCAGTTGCCTGCATACCCCTACCAGAATACATTTTATATTTTAACATCTTAAATGCCTATTATTATTATTATGAAAATTAAATGCACCATTACGCAATTTCTCCCGCATATCCCGCAGGGATGTCTTGCATACCCCCAGGAGTATGTGTACCACAGTTCGGGAGCCCCTGCTCTAGAAAACAAAATGTTGACGCACTTTATAAAATGGCAGTACGTTAATGGTCCTGTTGAGCCTTGCTTTGCATCTCATGTAGTCTCAGTGCAAAGTGGATATAGAATGCTACCAAATTAGAAGTTTAACATTTTTTCAACTAATTTTGTAGTGTCATTGCACCAATCAATCGAATTCACTATATGGCATAGGGTGGGTAAGATAACTAGTCGGGTGGAAGTGCTTGACTTCAGGAAGGCTAACTTCAGTGTGCTCAGGAGTCTAGTCAATGTTGCACTGCAGGATAAGAGTATTGGCAAGATGGGAGTCCAGGAAAAGTAGTTGTTTCTAAAGGAAGTGATCCTTTGGGCACAGAGGGAGACTATCCCAGTACGAGGGAAAAGGGGGAAAGGAGCCAAAAAACTTTCTTGGCTAAACAGGGAAATCCAGGGGAGTCTAAGGGCAAAAAAGAAGGCATGTAGGCGGTGGAGGCAGGGGGAAGCTACTAAGGAGGAGTATACCTAGTTGGCCCCTACACAGCTGAGGCTGGCAACACAAAGACAACAAAAAGTCTTTTTTTAGGTATGTAGGAAATAAAAGGAAGGCGCAGGGCAGCATAGGACCCCTACAGAACAAGAAGGAGCAATTAGTGACAGACAGAGGGGACAAGGTTGAGCTATTCAGTGAGGTTTTTTTCCTCAGTGTTCCTGAACAGGGGTCAAGATAAGTCTCCTAATGGGTTCTTAGGTGGGCATCAGAGGGACACCAGCCCACCAACTGTTGACGCTGACTTGGTGCAGAGTCACTTGGATGAACTGGATGTGTTCAAGTCAGTAGGCCCGGACAAGCTGCATCTGAGGGTACTGAAGGAATTGGCCGGTGTCATAGCAGAATCACTGGCATGGCTGTTTGAGTGCTTGTGCTGCTCGGGTCAGCTCCCAGAGGACTGGAAAAGGGCCAATGTGGTCCCTATTTTCAAGAGGGGGAGGAAGGAGGATCCGAGTAATTATAGGTCAGTCAGTCTCACCTCCATCCTTGGAAAGGTCTTTGAAAAGATTATGAAGGATCATATTTGTGAGAGTCCAGTGGGAAAAATAATGCAGCAGGGAAACCAGCATGGATCTGTAGCAGGTAGATCGTGCCTAATCAATCTGGTTTCGTTTTATGACAGGGTCACAAAATGCTTAGACACTGGAGTGGAGGTGGATGTCGTTTTCTTGGATTTTAGCAAGGCCTTGAAACAGTATCTCATCCCATTCTCGTAAATAAATTAAGAGGCTATGACAGGTGTTTACATGGTCCAGCGAGTGGCAAATTGGCTTAGCAGTTGCACTGAGAGTGGTAGTAGACAGGTTGGTATTGACCTGGAAGGATATGGGTAATGGGGTCCTGCAGGGTTCGGTCCTTGGACCTGTACTCTTCAATATCTTCATCAGTGATTTGGATGTGGGTGTGAAGCATACTTTGTCCAAGTTTGCAGACAATACTAAATTGTGGGGTGAAGTGCACACTCTGGAGGGTAGGGAACAGTTGCAGGCAGACCCGGACAGGTTAGAAAAGTGGGCAGTACACAATAGGATGCAGTACAACAAGGACAAGTGCAGAGTGCTGCACCTAGGGTGCAAACATATCCAGCACACCTACTGGCTGGGAAGCGACCATCTCAGCAGCACAGAAGTGGAAAGGGATCTGAGTCCTAGTGGACTCTAAGATGAACATGAGTCACCAGTGTGACGAAATCATCAGCAAAGCTAACCGCACTTTATCATGCATCAGCAGGTGCATGACAGATAGAACCAAGGATGTGATACGTACCTTTTATATGGCACGGGTCAGGCCGCAGTTGGACTACTGCATCCAGTTTTGGGCGCTGTACTTCAAGAAGGATGTTAATAGACTCGAAAGGGTCCAGAGGAGGTCACTTGTATGGTTAGGGGCTTATAGGACAAGCCCTATGAGGAGAGACTGAGGGACTTGGACCTCTTCAACCTCCGCAAGAGAAGGCTGAGAGGTGATCTTGTGGCTGCCTACAAATTCATTAGGGAGGGCGCAGCAAGGGATCGGAGATGATCTATTTACCAGGGCACCTCTTGGGGTAACAAGGAACAGTGGTCACAAACTGACAGAGAGCAGATTTAGGTTGGATATCAGGAAAAACTTCTTCATGGTAAGGGTGGCCAACATTTGGAATGGGCTTCCAAGGGAGGTGGTTCTCTCTCCCTTGGGGGTCTTTAAGAGAAGGCTGGACAGGCATCTGGCTGGGGTCATCTAACCCCAGCACTCTTTCCTCCCTAGGCAGGGGGTCAGACTCAATGATCTGTTGAGGTCCCTTCCGACCCTAGCATCTATGAATCTGTGAATCAATGTAGAAGTTTGCATAAGGTGTAGTAGGTGCTAAATCTTGCACTTTTCAACAAACCCTGTGTCTGCTGACAAAAGAGTTTTGTTTGGCTCTGCAATATTATTTCAAATACTAAGTCTTTTGAGCAGATTTTCAAGGTACCTAAATAACTCTGATAGATTAGTGCCTGAAAGAAACTGAACAAATAAAGGAAAGAGACTTTACTTTTACAGGTGTAAAGAGGTCAAAGGGAACTCTGACAGAAGAAGAAAAAATTAATTTGTAGAAAGTTCATGAAAAGAAAAACGCACATGTTTTCACTTGAGGATATTTCATTCTTTATGTTTTATAACAGAGAGTATGCAACAATCATATATTGTCTTAGTTCACAAAAGAAAATATGGATGTATCATCAGAAAAGAGCAGATACTGGCCCATACCCTTATGTGCTAATGGGGGAAGAGGGCTCAAAGACTTTCTTCTTTCTTGCCCACAAGAGAGATTTTAACAGTGTACCACTTCTGCTTTAGTACCCAGATAGGGTCTGCCAGATTTTCTCTCTGCAAAGCTGCATGGCAAAACTTTTCAAATGACTTCTGACAGGGTTTGTTGCAACTTGTGCAGCTTCTTCCAGTGTATATATCTGCACATATATAGAGCGCGTGTGCATGTGTGTGTGTAGTCAGCAGAGGCAATAGGAGCTTGTAGCAGGAACCATGCCATTACCAGGTGGAAAAGTATCAATAAGAGGGATTAGTGTGTTTCTTCTACCTGACAGAAGAATTAAGAGGAAACTCAGTTCTCATGGGTTACTTTTGTAACCCATATACAAGAGCCCTATAGATGGATTACTCTCATAGGGGGAAAAATCAGGAAGTCTACAATGAAAATTCAGCAACGTCAGCATTTCTAACAAGCTCCATGAAGTACCTGTTGCAGTTCAAAGTGGGTTTTTAAACTTAGTGCAGTTAAGGACTGACATGATCTCGTTTGATTAATAGCAGAAAGGCTTTAATAACAACACCACAAACAAGCTATAAAACTAAATGACAGCAGAAGACTCCTTCCCAATATAAAATGAGCTATCATGGAAAGTCCTAGTACATATTTAGCTGCAGCATTGTTTTTCTTACCAATGAAGGCAAGAAGCAGTTTCAGTCTTTTTGTAGCCTTCACCAAGTGGGATCCTTTGCCTTAGTGGTAGCTGAACGCAGAAATTATTTCTCTGTCTCTCTTCTGGACTGTATATCTTGCTGGCAAATCTGTTCCTGGTTTAAATTAAACCAGACTCCTCCAGCATCCCAGCATGCTATCTGGGCTGGGCGGAGCTCTGCTTTCTGCTCCAGGGAGCTAGGCTGGCCTCTGCTCTTTAGCTGGAGCAGGTGTAGGGTGTGGCCAGATGCTGGCCTGTCATGGCCCCTAAGGCAAATTCTCCCCTTTGTCCCCTTTCTCTCCTCCCCCACCCAGCCCCCTTCCACTGGCAAACCCTGGGGACTGCAGCTGGGGTTTGCCAGCCCCTGCCGCACCTCCGTGGCTTGCCTGTAGCCAGGAAGAGATGAAGTTAATACCTTCCTCTGCCCCTCTCTCCCCCGGAACCCCCTGGGGGTTTGGCTGCAGTCTCTGCAGCTTGCCTGCAACCAGGCAGGGAGGGGATTAATTCCACAGCATGTCCTGGAGTGGGGGGAAAGACGCAAGTTAGTCCCGTGTGTGCAGATCTAAGCCCTGCACCTTTGAGCCCAGACCTAAGACCTGCAGGACCAGACTGAGAGGTGGGAAATGTTGGCAAAGACCTGACAATCATCACAGGTGCAAGAGATGTAGTTAAGGAAAGTTGCAAACAGCTTCACCAAAGAATGCAGAGAGCTACATTTACATTATAAAGCAGAATGTGTAAAAGGTGTGAATACCTAAACAAAGCCTTTCTGAATGCTTGGTTGTAAGGAGGGGTGTAAGAGCACACACTAACTGCTGAAACTTCCTTAGCCTGACAAAGGGTTTTTGAACCCGAAAGCTTGCTTAATAACTATTCTCCAACTATTTGGGTTGGCCTAATAAAAGATATCAAATTCACCCAAGGAACCTTGTCTGAAACCTTGTCTGGTCACCCAAGGAGACACTCTGCCCTCAGGCTTAGTAAAACTAATTCTTATCTTCCTGGTTTACATTTTAAGTTGGACTAAGTTGTATATGCTGTGTTTTACTGAGCTGTATCTTAGCTTTGGCAAAGATCTTTGGTAGTTCCCTGTGTCACAACCCAAAGTTGTGATTTTTTGTTTGTGTGTGGTTCGGCACTGCTAAATTATTTTCCCACTAAATTGCAGCTTCTTTGCACGTTGGAGTTTTCTGCTGCAGAGGAAAACCCCGGTGCAACGGAGTATTCCTGCCAAATTTGTAGCTTTCTTTGCATGGTGCATTTCTTTTGCATCTAGGAAGTGCTCGGTGCAAAGAGTTCCCGCCATTTGTATTCTAATTGGTGCCACATTATTGGCCGATTCTAATACATGCACACGTGGCGGCTAGCGATTGGCTTGCTAGCTGTATAAAGAGCTTGGGTGGTTTCCGCCCAAGTTGGAGAGAGAGCAATTGGAGTTCGAGAGGGAGAGCGTGAAGATCTCTAAGCGCTGCGGATCCTTACGGACCCAACGCTTTTCTTAAAAGGCAATAGAGGCCTGATAACCGAACCCGCAGAGCTTCAACAACTCCGGGGAAAAGAACGAACAGCCTCTAGCCTCTCCCCGTCGCTGATAAATTCCTAGACGTATCCCTTCCTGTACAAGAAACTACCAAACCCGCAGAGTTTCAATAACTCCGGGGCAGAGAAACTACCGAACCCGCGGAGTTTCAATAACTCCGGGGCAAAGAACGAATTGTCGTAGTCCTCTAACGAGGATTTAAGCGGAGCTGAACCTGGAAACTGTCCAGCCTACACCATGACCATCTTTGGTGTAAGTAAACAATTTTTAAATCAACCATTACGCGTCCGTGACTAATTCTAGCTCGCCACCGGTCCTCTCCGACCCCGTGTGCCTGGGCTGCTGGCCACAGCCCGCGTGTGCAAAGACGGGCCCGGCTTGCCCCTGGCTCGCACATGGCGACGAGGATGGGATCGGGAGAGAACTCGTACATGGCGACCCAGGTGGGATCGGGAAAGGGCCCGCACACCCTGTTGTATGCTCTGCAAATGGCTGTGTTTAATACATGCTTGCTTCAGAGAAAATATATTTTCCGCATCCCCACTCCTCAGTCTAGCAGCAGCTGCCTCCCCTCTCCCCCAAGCTGGTGGCTGGCATCCCGTGTGTTGTGCTAGCCCTGGCTGGTATCATGCCCTCTCTGCTGCAGCAGAGGAAGGGTGAGAGCCTTGGAGGGCATTCCCTCCCTTTTGGCAGTAGTAGGCAGGCATGCTCTAGCACCCCCCAGCTTCTGGCTTGAACCACTGCAGGCATGTGTCTGCATTTCCTGATTTAACAGAGAATGTCTGTCCAGTTATTAATTAGGTTACGATGCACAGTTTAGACTAACCTGCAAAGAGTGAATCGATTCAGGCTTGGGCTTTTTGAATGGCTGTCCCTACCCATACTTTTTAATTATATAGCGTCAAAGCATTTTTTTCTTGATGGTTGGTCGATTAAAGTCTGAACAAAACAGGACACAAGGGGGGACTATTACTGTACATTACAATATTTAACTATTTGAATCCTGTTTTTTTGGATTGTCTAGGTGTGAGACTTATTTTTTTGCATTTTCTGACCAGTCTAGAAGTTGTAAGTCAATCAAATGTGATGTGTCTTGATTGGCTAAACGGGATACCTAGGGGCATTGGTTACAGGACCTATCTCTGGGTATGTGTTTAACAATGGGGCAAATTTGCAATAGCCTGTACCAGTGATGGTCTATTTACATAACCCCAGACAGACATTGAATGATTGAGACAGTTGTAAAACCTCAGACAGCCATTAAATGCCTGTTTTGAGAAATATGAGGATGAGTTAACAAGGCACATATAACATCCATGCCTGTGCATTCTTCATGTGCAGGACATTTTTCCTGTATTCAGTGTGCCTCTTACAGGTTCTGCTTTGAAATGTAGATTTAGTTTTCTTTAGTTACTAGTTCAATTGAAATGTATATGTAGTTTCCCGCTTTCTCTGGTTATACCAGCTTAGTTTGGGCCCTTCTCTTGCTCTTTTAGGTTTGACACACACATGCGTAGGGTTACCATACATCTGGGTTGTCCTGGACACATCCTCTTTGGGTCCTCCCATCTCCAGCCAGGTAGTTTTTTAAATTATCAGCAAACATGCTGGATTTTGTTGTGCCTCTGCTTTTCCTGTACTTCTTGTTTTGCCCCAGCAAGGAGCTGCTTGGGGCTGGGGGCAGTGAGGGAAGGTAATTGGAGGCCGGGACATCATGTGATCTGTGCACAGGCCCCAGCAACTGCGGGCAGGTAAATCTGTGTGTGTGCGTGTGTGCATGGCTGTGGACCCTGGGGCTGCAGCAGGGTGGGGAGGCAGGGGAAGCGGGTGATGGGGCTCTTCAGGGGCAGCAGGGAGCTGCATGGGCAGCAGGGCCGGGGGGGCAGGGGGCTGCAGGTCAGGAGTGAGAGGTATCAGCAGGGACAGGGAAGGGCTGCAGGTTGGGAGTGAGGGGCACCAGCATGGTCGGAGGCAGGGTACTGTGAGTTGGGCGTGAGAGGCAGGGCTGGGGGAGGATCTGTGGTTTGGGAGTGAGGGGCAGGGGCAGGGGTAGGGCACGGGCATATCACTGACCTCCCCAACAATCATGTACTCCCTCTCAACCTCCCCCTCACAGGTGTACTCTTTTTTGAAACTAGAACTATAGTAACCCTACACATGTGATGAGTGTGTCAGGTCTCTGTCAACAAGTTTTCTTTTAGAGGGACCATCACTTTTATTTTTAGGCTTGGGTGTGGTAGAGGGTTGAGGCCTATCTCACTTAGTGCCTAGTAGGTGGCAGTCACTAGCAGAGCAACTGTTTGTTCTTCTTGATAGCGCTCTCACTATCCTCATCCACTCTTGTCCTGGCCTTCATTATGACTGTTATCATCTTATGGCATAGGTTTGTTATTGGGTGCTGCAAGATCCACTTTCTCTAAGCCTAATGGGTTGCAACCATTAGTCAAGACGGATCTTCTTTGCGGCAGTCTTGTCTCCACAATCCAGTTTTGCCCCCACCACTGTTCTTGTGCAGGAGGGTTTCTTTCCTAGCTATTAAAACTTTCAGGTGATTACAAACACTATGATGATTTGGCATAATCTAGCACAGAACATTAAATCAATTGGGATTGCTTTATTTTGCATGGTCCCAGCCATGATCTTGCATTCTTGTGCAAGATGTACTGTTATTTCAATTTGGTCATTTAGATTTTATGTGTAGGTCTGGCCAAGCTTTCACAGTCATCAGTACCTCTTCTGTGATTCAGAGCTAGATATGTTGAAAATGTTTGAACTACTGCTTGGCATATAGTTTCTGGTCTAAAGTAATGAAGTGCTGGTTTGGATTCCAAAGCTCAATTTGTAACAGTTCTTTAGCAAGATAAAAAACTTTTACACTGATCTCTGGAAAAAACTCCAAAGGATGATTATTCTCTTTTCTAGCAACAGCTAGCTGAATACAGAAACAAAAAGAAAAAGCACATATTTTAGTGCAAAAAGCCTTCTTCCAGTTTGACTTGTTGGTATTTGCAACCCATTTTCTAGATTTACTTTGCAAATCTGTTATTGAGCAAGTTCTTCATAAAAATAAAATTCATGTCTTCATTAATGCCTATGAAGCTGTGAACAATGGCTAAGCATGTGGTGTGCTAAAAATTGGTGTGCATTCCTTATTATGCTAGTTAACATAATAATTTCACTGTGACCTTGTTCTTCCTATCTTTCCCATTTTGTTTGCTTTCTTCATCTGTTGTGTCTCATTATCTGCTAGAATCACATGCTCTTTATGGCAGGAACTATCTTCTTAACATGTCCCTATGATGATTAGAACAGGGTGCTAAGCCCTCATTGAAACCTCATTGAGTCACTTCAGTACAAATAAATAACACTATGAATTCTGATAGAAAGCAAAGTTGTTGGTAATATTAGCTTGATTAAGCATCACTTGGAGTGTTTGTAGTGGAAGGGCTTGCTTGCTTGTTTGGAAAAGAGCTCTCTATTTTCAGAATAGATTAATCAAATATTTATGAATATTTTTGGGTAATGTGCAATCAGAAAAAGCAACTCCTGTTTTTTTTTAAAGCCCAGGTTATCCAATCAGCAAAAAAAATGCCACTACCTGACTTAACTGACAAAAAAATAAAGTGTTCCTAGAAAATAGAGGAATCAGTTCACAAACAAAACATGTACTTCAAAAGTATCACAAATCTTATTTGCTGAACAGTGCAGATAGATATAGTTGCAGAAAGCATGACTTGTCCACACATCATTTGGAGCAAAAAATAAAATCTTTTTATAGTAAAAAGATTTCTTTTTACTGAAGTCTTTTTCAGTATTTGTAATGAAAAATTCGTCCTGCTTTCTGGAGTTTTGGAAACTCTCTTCACCCTGGGAAGAGCAGAACAAGCCCAAGTTGTTGTCTGCCTTCTCCTAATGTAAAGGTCTTATTCTACCACTGGGAGATTACACTGGTTAAAGGACCTTAAATAGCATTATAATAAAATCATATTTCAATTAATTATGATTTGCAGTGAGCGTGCTAGTTTTAAATGTAGATAGCTAAAAATTAGCCATGATACTGGTGTGAAGCAGTAATGAAAAATCTTAAAGTTTTTTTTTTGAATTGCCACCTTTACTGATAAAATAAGTGGATTATCCTTAATAACTTGTCTGCATAAACTATATTCTGTTATCTTTTTCAGATTTGGCAGCAATCATTTCTTTTCCTCATTAAGAAGATTCTGAAGCTTTCCACCCATCAGTGGCATTTGAGTTGTAAGTCTTTTAATATTTTCAGTGTTTTGTGATGATAATTTTCTGGCTCCTTTTCCATTTTATTTTTTAATCTCACGTCCTCTGATCCTGTAACTAGTCACCTGCAGTAGGGCTGCCACTCTTCATATTCACAGGAGAATTTTAGGTAGTTGCAATATGCAGGACTTAAAAAAAGTATGTGTACAAAGGCACAGAATCTGCAGATTCACATGTGCATGTCAGAGACTGCCTATGTATTTAGTTCTGCACTTGCCAGTGAGATGTATGCAAAAATATTTGCATACTTTTGCAATGTATGCTTCTGAAACTCTGCTCCAATAGGTTTTGTGCTTTGCAGACCATACCAACTGATTAATTCACAAAGGGAAATATTCCCCTATTTACTACTTCAGAGGTTTATTTAGTCTGTTATTTAATTTAGCTGAATTCATATTCTAAACAAAAAATTAACTCTGTTTCAGAGAACCACAATGAAAATATTTTCCCAAGAGACAAGGGATTGTTATAGCAATAATAAAATCTCTTTTATTTAGTTGTTTTCTTTTCAGATACTTCACAGCTATCATAAGCTACTGTATACTCTGTCCATAGAACATTAGTGAACAGCTACCACGTCTGGGGTAAAGAGCTGTGGCGTACTGATGCCCAACATACTACATGACAGTAGGCACAGAAGTGAGAGGAAATTTTAGACAAGAATCCAGGGTAAAAAAGTACTTGTCCTGTCTGCCAAGTAGACATTAATAATGTATTAAAGTGTTGTCTATGCAAAAGACCCTCAAAATCAGCTGTATACACTTGAGATGAAATAGAACTGGAGGGGAGAGAGCAGAAAATAACAGCAGCAGAACTTTTGAGCAAAAAAAAAATTCTTTGAGTTTCAGATTTGGGTACCCTTGGAAACCTCCCAGATCATTAGGTTTCAAGGACTTGTTTGTCTTTCTTGTGGTAAAGGCCGACTTGAATTGTGCTATTTTATTTTGGGGGTGGACGGAGTAGCGTGTTTATATCAGATGATTGGGTTGAAGATAGGAAAGGAAGAGAAGCCAGATACCACTAATTAAAAATGGTAAAAGGGAACAGGCACCTCTCTGAGGTGCCTTTCTAAAATGATTTTGTTTCATAACAGATTTTCTCAAAAGGTTTCCCTACTTGTATCTAACTAAAAAGGATTTTTTTGTTGTTGTTGGGGAAGAAATGCCTCCTACTTTTCCCTTAAATTTAAGGCAAATACAAAATGTCTCATTTTTGGAAAACAGTTTTGTTAAGTTCCTTACTTAACAAAGAATACTGAGACTTACTTTTTCTCCAGGCCCAAAACAACAGGCTGTTTTATTCAGGAAAAACAACACCTAACTGGGAAGATGAAAGTCACTCTGGAACAACAGAGGGTGGAGTTCTAACTCTCAAGCTCCATCCCATAATAATGACTAACAATTTAACCCTATAATTGCCTAATTACTACATTCATCCCCTCTTAATTTACAACCCGGACATAATCTTTCAAATAACTAGGAGCTCTCCATTCTGTGGCTGGATAATGCCCATCCTCAGGAACAGGCTTCTCCTCTGGCTGGGGGAGTATATGTCTGTCTCCAGCATCTCTGACCTCTGGATAGGAGAGTTTGTTACAAATTACTGGGCTCAGAATTCTCAGTCATTCTACCCAATTGTGGGTCCTCCGAAAACCCTTCCTTTTCGGGCAATGGCTCCGGTTTCTCAGATAGGTTGGCTTGTAAGCAGATGTGGTCCTGACATCGTCTCACCATTTGGCCATTACTGACTCAAATTTTAAAAGATAAGGGTCCCATTTGTTTTTGGATCCTGCCTGGAATGCAAGTAGATTGGCAGGTACTGACATTTTTTGTGTAGACAGGATCATACTCCCCCAAAACTCTCTCTTTTGCATGATAATCATGGTTGTGTTTTTTGAAGGGTCTGTTTTTTCTGCACTTCTTCCTCCATATTGGCATACAGTAAATCCAAATGAGTCCTGATCCTCCTTCCCATTAATAACTGAGCAGGGCTCACTCTTGTGGTGGTTTGAGGTGTGACTCAATATTTTAAAAGGAATCAAGCCAATTTTGTCTCCAAACTTCCTCTGGTCATTTTTCTTATCCCTTCTTTGAAGGTCCTCTCTGCAAGACCATTCAAAGCTGGGTGGTATGGTGATGTTTGAATGTGCTTAATTCCATTCTTACTAAGGAACTTCTTAAATCCATGACTAGTGACATTTGGGGCATTATCTGTGACCAATACCACAGGCAATCCATGTGTGGCAAAAGTCTGTTGAAGTTTGTCACAGGTTGCTTCTGAGGTTGTTGAGTTCATGGGGTACACTTCCAGCCATTTTGAATGAGCATTTATTATGATCAAGAACATTTTTCCTAAATGGGAACCAGAATAGTTTATACGCAGATGAAACCAAGGTTGTCCTGGCCATTCCCAAGAATGCAAGTGTGCCTTTGCTGGAGGCTGTTGATATACTTAACATTGAGGCAGTGCTTGACCACCTTTTCCAGGTCTTTATATAGGTGTGGCCACCACACATACCTGCAAGTCAAAGCTTTCATTCGGAAAATTCCAGGATGTAGTTCTGCCAGTACTTTCTGTTGTCTTTGAGGGGGGACTACCATTCGCATGCCCCACAAAATACAGCCATCCTCTACGCTCAGTTCGGTACTTCTGGTCCAAACGGGCTGAAGCTCTCTACCCGGATTCTGTTTTGGCTAGCCCTGTAAGGTGTACCGTATTGCCCTAGACAGGATAGGATCCTGCCTAGTCCATATTTTGATCTGAGAAACCTTCACTGGTGTCTGTTCCAAGTGTTCCAGCAGCAAGACTACTTCCTGGGGCGCTCTTCTGTAGGAGCTGAGTCCAGTAGTGGTAGTCTGCTCAGGGAGTCAGCATTCCCATGGTCATAGCCTGCCTTATAAAGAATCCTGTACTCATACACAGCTAGGGTCAAAGCCCACTGCTGTAGTCTGTCACAACCCAAAGTTGTGATTTTTTGTTTTTGTGTGCTTCGGCACCGCTAAATTATGTCCCTGCCAAATTGCAGCTCCTTTGCACGGTAGAGTTTTCTGCTGCAATAGGAGAACCTGCGTGCAAAACGGTATTTCCCGCCAGTTTATAGCCTTCTTTGCATGGTGCATTTCTTTTGCATCATAGTGATGCATGGTGCAAAGGAGTTCCCACCATTTGTATTTAGATTCATGCCACATTATTGGCCAATCCTAAATTATGCACACGTGGCGGCTAGCAATTGGCTTGCTAGCCGTATAAAGGGCTTGGGAGGTTTCCGCCCAAGCTGGAGAGAGAGAGAGAGCAATTGAAGTTTGGGAGAAAAAGCGTGAAGATTTCTAAGCGCTGCTAATCCCTTCGAACCCAGCTTTTTCTTCTCCTTAAGAGGGCAATCGGAGCTTCAACCACTCCGGGGCCAATTACCGAGCCGAACCCGCGGAGCTTCAACCACTCCGGGGTCAATTGTCGGAGTCCTCTAGCGAGGACTTAAGTGGAACTGAGCCTGGAAAACTGTCCAGCCTACACCACGACCATCTTTGGTGTAAGTAAACAATCTTTTAATCAACCATTACGTGTCCGTAACTAATTCTAGCTCGCCACCGGTTTTCTTCGACCCCGCGTGCCCGGGCTGCTGGCCACAGCCCGCGTGCGCAAAAACGGGTTCGCAAACCGCTCCTAGCCCACACATGGCCGCATGGACGGGATCGGGAGGTGGCCCGCACATAGTCATGCTGCTGCCATAGTGGATGCTGCTTTATTTTCCTTCAGTAATCCTACCAAACTTTTGTGGTCCGTTATGATGGTGAAAGCCTTCCCATACAGATACTGGTGAAACTTCTTTAGGCCAAATATAATAGCTAAACTTTCCTTTTCCAACTGAGAATAACCCCATTCGGCTTTGTTTAGTGTCCTTGAGGCATATCCAATAGGCTATTCTTCCTGATTGTTCAGTTTATGGGACAACACAGCCCCTACTCCTTAGGATGAAACATCACAGTATAGGATTAATTCCTTGCTGGGATCAAAATGAACCCAAAGCTCTGATGATTTAAGTAGCCTCTTAAATTCTCAGAAGGTTTCTTCTTCTCTACCTCCCCAGTTCCATGAGATTCCTTTCCTTAAGAGGTGATGTAAAGGTTCTAAGAGAGCTGAAAGGTTTGGAAGGAACCGATGATAATAATTTAACATTTCCAGATATGCCCAAAGTTCTGACATGTTTTGTGGGGCCTTTTCAATAGCTGTGACTATCCGCCATGGGGTGAACTCCCTCCTTGTCGATTTGATATCCTAAGTACTACACTTCAGGCCTCATGAAAAAGCATTTCTTTTGTTTCAAATGTAGCCCCGCTTCTTCCAGCTTTTGAAATACTCTCTTGAGTGTTGCCAGGTGTTCCTTATCACCTTTTCCCGTGATGAGGATATCATCAATCCTCACCATTACCCCTGGAATCTCCTTTAAGAGGTTTTCCATGACCCTTTGGAATATGCCAGGGACTGATGAAATAAGGCAATCTATTATACTGTTACAATCCCTTGTGGGTATTTATTGTGGTGAATTTCTTACAGTTTCCTCAAGTTCCATCTGTTGATAAGTGTCGCTGGTAGGTGCTGTAAGGCTTCGGCCCCTTTCTGGTCGGTGCCTTCTTCCCTAGCGACGTCAGGGTGAGACTGCACTTTGGGGCCACCTAGATGTTTCCGAGTGCTTCCCCTACTTGCCTGCCACAACTTCGATGTTGATAGATGGGGAGGCAGTTCCCTGTCGGTGGTCCCAGATGGGTCATGACCCTGGTCTTTGTTCGTGGCGCTTCAAACCTCCCCTTTACCCCACCCTTACCACATTCACGGCCTGGGATGTCCTGGCTCCCCGTAATCCTCCCTGGGATGATATCTTCTCACCCAAGAGGACCTCCACGATTGGGGTCAGGTCTGTTCGGCTGTCAGTCTCTTCTGAATTGTTCCCTTGTCTTCGGACAACTAAACATGCCCCAATCTGGGGTTAACGATAACTTAGGAAAAAGGCTTAACTCAAAGAGATGTTCAGCATCCACCGATGGAATGCCTGGGACTCTGGCCCCCAGGACCCTTCTGCTTCCCAGGGATGAGAGGAGTTTCGCCCGTCTCTCTGGGTACTCTTCCCAGGTAACGGCAGACTAGGAGTTGATCACTCCTGATCCCACCACCTGGCGGGACTCACCCCTCCCCTGCCAGGCTCTGGGCCAGTCTCTGCCTACTCTTCCTTCTTCACCAGGCTGCCCGCACGGTTTTGCCGTCGTTTGCCACCCTCCCCTGTCACGGTACCTGGGCTCTCTGGAGCAGCCTGGTCTTTGCCCATGATGGTGAGGATGCTCTTTTCCTTCCCAAGGTGACCCTCCAGCAGGCTTCGGCTCCCTGAGTCTGGACCTGGGGTTTTCTCCGCTGGGTTTCCTTGGCTGCCGTTGGGGCTTCTCACCCTGTGCCCCACTCCGCCGCTTCTAACAGGCTCTGTTGCCTGCGTCTCCCTGCTGGTAGCTGGTCTTCCCCTGCCGGCGTTCTCTTCTCCACCGGTGATCCACTCTGCTCAGCCCAGCTCCACCGTCCGCCTCTCCCCGCCAGCAGCCAGTCTTCCCCTGCCAGCGATCTCCCTCTTCTTGTCCGGGCAGCTGGGTCTCTCCCCAGCTGCCTTTTGATCATCCTGTGCTGCCTCTTGGCCCCATCCCCGGGGCTCGCTGATCCGGAGGCTCAGGCAGCTGCGAAACTGCTGAGCCTGCGCCAGCTTTTCCCCGCAGCTGCTGCTTGTCCCGGAGCCTGCTGTGAGTATCGGTGTTTGTTGGGCGGAGTTTCAGGACATGTTGGGAGGGGGGCTTCTGCTTCTCCTCTCACAATAAGCCTGGGACATGTCCAACTTGCTAAAATGTTGGGCTCCTCCAAGCACTGCTAGCAAGTCCTTGGTGCATGGAATGGGGTAGTTGCCTAACTTAGAAACTTGATTGACTGTGACTTGATAGTCCCCACAGATACGGATGGTTCCATCAGGCTTGGCCACTGGTACAATGGGTGTTGCCCATTCAGCATACTGCACAGGGGAGATAATGCCTTCTAGTTCCAATCTATCCAATTCTGTTTCAGTTCTCTCGCTGAGGCCATATGGAACTGGTTTGGCTTTGAAATACTTTGGCTGGCTGCCCTCTTGGATATAAATCCTAGCTTTTATTCCCTTCAATGTACCTAACCTAGAGGAGGGCAAAATGGAGCCCACGGGGCAGATCATTCTATCTGGCCTGCGGGGCCCCTAAAAAATTTAGAAAATTAATATTTATCTGCCCCTGGCTGCCTGTCTTGTGGTCCTCGATGGCTTGTCAAAACTCAGTAAGCAGCCCTCTGCCTGAAATAATTGCCTGCCCCTGAAACCTGTCTTGGAATACTGCAGGGTAGGCCCCCAGGATTTCTTTTAGGGTAGGCATTTCCTGTAAGTCTAACGTACATATTTCTTCCCAGTGTAGTCTGAGTCTTTTCAGCCATGTTCTACCAAACAAGTTTGGCCTTTCTCCTTTTATTACTAAGGCTTTTAAGGTTTTCTGTTGTCCATTATGTAACAAGGATCCTTACTGATCCTATTACTGGGATATTTTCCCCAGTGTGAGTCTGTAGTTTCACTCTTGTCTTTTCCAGTGACCTGCTTTACACTGTTGATAAGTCTCTTCATTAACCACTGTGACAGAAGCCCCTGTATCTATTTCCATGCATACAAGTTGATTATTTAACTGTACAGTTACTCTGTAAGGTTCCACTTCATCCTCCATTACACAGTATACAGTGTGTACTTCTTCAACTGCCTCCTCTCCCTCGTTCTTCTGTATGTGATAATTTTTTTCTTTCTTCCCTTTTCTTTGGCCTGACCTTGTTGTACAGCCAGATAGCCCCCCTTGCATTTTTTGCTAAGTGTCCCATCTTTCTGCATTTATGGCACTGGGACATTTGTGTCTGGAAACTGAGGCTGAATGCATACCTCCACAGTGAAAACATCTCTTCAAGTCTCTAAACTTTTGTTGAGAGCTTTGCACTTGGTTTAAGGGCTCATGTTACGTTTCTTTATTGTGTAGATATATATCCTGTACATTTTTCACTGCTGCTTCCATGGCAGTTGCCACCTTTACAGCTTTGTCCCAGGTCAGGTCCTCATCTGCAAGTAATTCTTTTTGGATTTTTTACATCACCAACTCCACAAACAAATCTGTCTCAACATATCCTCTAGGACATTTCCAAAAGAGCAGTGTTCAGTTAGCTTTTTGAGCTCAGCAATATACTCTAAGATAGATTCCCCTTCCTTCCTCATTCTGTTATGGAATTTGCAATGTTCTACAATAGTGTTTGGCTTTGGAGTATACTGTTCCAATCTCTCAATATATATTGTTGCCAATCCTCAGTGTCTTGATTAAATTCCTCAATTTTCCCATAGGAAGACATAGTTAGATTTTCTCCTCCCCACTGTTAAGTTCCTTACTTAACAAAGAATACTGAGATTTACTTTTCTCCAGGCCCAAAACAACAGGCTGTTTTATTCAGGAACAAACAACACCTGACTGGGAAAATGAAAGTCACTCTGGAACAACAGAGGGTGGAGTTCTAGCATTCAAGCTCTGCCCCATAATAATGACTAACAATTTATCCGTGCTTTCACTTGCAGAGTGCCTTCTGCTTTCTCTTCCTTGTAACTTCAGCCAGGGTGCAAGCAAATTGTCACCAATTTCTCAGAAGTGTAGGGCATCATTTAACACATACTGATCACTTGGATCTTTGTCATGGAAATTTCTGAGAAATATTCTCTATCAAAACTGCTAGAGATCCAGGCTCTCTCTGGTAATCATTCTCTAAGATTAAAACAATTGACTTAAAATAATGAATTCAGTGAATTCAAACAGTGTCTGACCATTATCAGCAAATATTGTTTCTCTGATTTGTAAAAATGAGCAGAGGAGCCTTTTTTTTATTCTTCATGTGCACAAGCAAAGATTTTGACTTCTAGAGTTGCTTCTTGTTTGTAGTGACATGATCTGATCAGTCTGGTATAAGATGCAGAGCTCCTATGTGCTTGAATGAATGTTGTGTTTAGTATGTTGAAGTTTTCCGTGTTGGCATTTGCAAGCCACAGGCTGTATTTCGCAGCCATTTACAAAATGTTGTTGATGGCTATATGCAAAAGGACAAGTCTAGATTAACACATGGCGTTTCTTTCCTTTTTTTCTTTAATGAGCTTATTTAGTTATGTATTCTGCACCTTTGGCTTTATTTGATTTAACTCTAAAGGTTACCTTGTGACTTTGGATGCAGTCTGTGTCTTGTTGAAATCAGTCAACTTGCCATTGATTTCAACAGGGACAGGATCCTGGTATTTTAACAGAGGTCTTTCCTAGCTTTGTAGAATTTTAAAACTACATTTTAATAACTACCATTAGAACTGAAATTGGAATAAAATAGATATTACCTCCAGCTTATTTAATAATATGAATAATGCGTCTAAGGAGTTAGGTCTTCTTCTTTCTCTCAGCTATTACTTAGCCTTTGGGAACAATAAGTAACTTAATAGTAACTGTGCGGGCCGGGAGTGGTCTGAGGCCCTCGGGGGTTTTTCTTCGCGCGGCGGGCTGTGGCCAGCAGCCCGGACACGCTGGGTCCGGGAAGGCAGGCGGCACGCTAGAATTAGGCACGGACGCTTAGTGGTTGATTTAAGATTATTTTACTTACACGGAAGATGGTTGCAGTGCAGGCAGGAAAACTTGCTTGAGTTGCAGTTACAAAACGAAACAAAACTCGAACCTGCAGAACATGAGGGTACGTCGCAATGGGGTTTCGGCGTCGGGAAGATGAACAAAAACCTTGAGAGTACGTCGCAATGGGGTTTCGGCGACGGGAAGATAAACCTGCAGGACTCGAACCCGGGTAGAGCTCTGGATTCACTCACACGAACTTTGCTAGGCTCCGTGGAACTTGCGCGCAGGGAAGGGTATGTCGAGGGATCAGGCGGCGATGGGGAGAGGCAAGAGGTTGATCAGACCCCTATAGCCTTCTTGAGATACACGCTGGGTCCGATAGGCTCCGCAGCCCTTAGAGATCTTCACGAGATGTGAAGTTCTCCTCCTCCTGATAGTCGTGGAGTCCTCCAACTTGGGCGGAAACCACTCAAGCCTCTTATACGGC
>NW_005842726.1:698352-718724 GCF_000455745.1 Alligator sinensis | reverse complement strand
CCCAACCCCCCCCCGCCCCCCCCACTGGAAAGAGGCTGGTGCAGCCTCTGGCCCCAAGCCCACAGTGGGCAGCCCACCCTTGCTCCATGCACAAGTCTGGGGCCCACATGCCCCCTTGTACTTCCCCTAGGGGTGTGTGCGGCATCTAGGAGCTGCACCCCTCCCCACCTCCTGTGCCCTTTGGACGAGCCGCCCGTGGCTCTGTCTTGGGCCCTGCCCTGACGGGGGAGCACCTGCCCTAGCTCCACTCCCTCCCTCACCATGGGGGGGCCTCAGTCTGCCCCCTTTCCCTTCCACCTCCACAGACTTACCAGCCAGAGGCTGCTCTAAAAGCTGCTGGGCTGCATATCAGCTATTGGATCAGTATCGGCTGATGTGGTAGGTTAATAATTGGTCATTGGTATTGGCCAAAAAAATCTTTATTGGTGCACCCATAGAGTGCAGTACTAACTTGTGATGTAACTGCCAAAAAGGTTGACCCCCACTGCTTTAGGACATGTAGTTTGACAACAAAATGGAGTCTCTTTGCATTTGATTAATGAGAGTATGAAACCACCTACGTGCAGCGTGTGTGGACCGGGAGCAGTCCGAAGCCCTTTTTTCGCGCGGCGGGCTGTGGCCAGCAGCCCGGACACGCTGGGTCGGGGAAGGCAGGCGGCACGCTAGAATTAGGCACGGACGCTTAGTGGTTGATTTAAGATTATTTTACTTACACGGAAGATGGTTGCAGTGCAGGCAGGAAAACTTGCTTGAGTTGCAGTTACAAAACAAAACAAAACTCGAACCTGCAGAACATGAGGGTACGTCGCAATGGGGTTTCGGCGTCGGGAAGATGAACAAAAACCTTGAGAGTACGTCGCAATGGGGTTTTGGCGACGGGAAGATAAACCTGCAGGACTCGAACCCGGGTAGAGCTCTGGATTCACTCACACGAACTTTGCTAGGCTCCGTGGAACTTGCGCGCAGGGAAGGGTATGTCGAGGGATCAGGCGGCGATGGGGAGAGGCAAGAGGTTGATCAGACCCCTATAGCCTTCTTGAGATGCATGCTGGGTCCGATAGGCTCCGCAGCGCTTAGAGATCATCACGAGATGTGAAGTTCTCCTCCTCCTGATAGTCGTGGAGTCCTCCAACTTGGGCGGAAACCACTCAAGCCTCTTATACGGCTAGCAAGCCAATCGCTATCCTCCACGTGGGAATAATTTAGAACTGGCCAATAGTGGGGCGCAAATTTGAATACAAATGGCAGGAACTCCTTGCAGCGTGCACTTCTCTTTTTGCAACTAAGAAATGCACCCTGCAAAGAAAGCTACGAGTGGCTGGAAATAATTTAGCAGTGCCGAAGCGCACACAAACAAAAATCACACCCTTGGGTTGTGACAGTAACAAATGTAAAAATAACTCCAGTATAAAATAAAACAACCCTGCAACTATTCTTTAGTATTTCAAACCAGATTGTTGGTTCACACATCTATTCCCTTTGTATCTCCTAAGAAAACATGAACAGTAATGGTGTTAATTTGTCCATATATCCTCACACTTCTACTTAAACTATGAGGCATTTCTTGAACTATTGCGTTTAAAAAAAAAGAGAGAAGCCTACCTTAATGACCTTCTCTGCAGTTCCAGAGAGGAAAAGGCCTGTTGTAGACATAAAAGACAATAAAATACAATTATATTTTTCCACCAGCACAGAACACAGTAATATTAATAGAAAAACCAGATAGCTAGCCAAGTAGGGACATTCATCGCTTTCAAACCCATATTTTGTTAGTTTTCATATCAATGGATGGTGAAAGATGAAAGATACGGTTAGTAGGGGTGTGCAAAGCGGGGCAGTATTTGATTCAGATTCGGCCCAGTTCGGGGGACAGTGATTCGATTCGCTGATTCATCACTGTCCCAATTCAATTCGGCTGAATCTGAAGATTCAATTCTGATTCGGAGAATCAGTGATTTGGCCATAGACACAGTTTTATATGTTTTTTCTACGTACCTCGAGGTACCAGGTGCAGCTAGTGAACTCTGAGATGGTGGGGCAGATGGAGCATCCCACAGAAGCATGGGGGTGGGGTGGGGGTGTCCCCCATGTACTCGGTGGCAGACCTGGAAGTGGACTGGAAGTATTTCAGGTCCACTTCCGGGTCCACCACCGAGTACGTGGGGATTCCCCTGTGCTCCCATGGGACGCTCCTTCCACCCACCATCTCAGCATTCACAAGCTGCACCTGGTATCTCAAGGTACATAGAAAAAACATACAAAGCTGTGTCTATGGACGAATTGTCAAATCTCTCCGAATCGAATTGGAGGTTTGCGATTTGATTCAGAGAGATTAATGTGGCTCCTGATTCACTTCAGATTCAGAGTTGGCCGTTGAATCGGGCTGAATCTCCTCCAAATTGAATCAGCAACTGAAGCTTTGTGCTGCCCTAGTGGTTAGCTGATTCTCTCAAAAAGTCAGGGACTTAAAATAATATTTAAGAAAATCTAAGGCAGGGGTGGGCAATTATTTGGGCCCGTGGGCCACAAGGGGAGTTTTGGTGAGTTGTCACGGACTGGGTCAAACCCCCACCACAACAGCTCACCAAAACGCTTTAAGTGGCCCCATGCCATCTGCCTGGCCAGGCACCCTGCCAGCACAGGCCCCAGCCAGTCTCCAGGGAGGCCCCAGGATTACAGGACAGGAGCCCAGCAGAAATTGACTGCATTTGTGGAGCTGCTGCTCCCAATCACTCCTACTGTGTGGCATTTCTAGCTTGGCCTCCATTGTGCGGCTCCTGCACAGCATTTGCCACCCAGTGTGCCCTGTGCAGCCCTGCTTGGCCTGTGCTTTCCCTCCCCATAGCCCAGATCATCCACTGCTCCCCACCTTGGCAGTGGCCCCATCGCCTCCTCAGCCCCAACTTGCTGCAAACTCCCACTTCCACTCAACCCTTTGTTGCCATCCTTGGCAACTTCCAGCTATGCCTGGGGCAGCAGTGGTGCCCACTTAGGTCTCTCTTCCAGTGCTGTTAAGTCTCAGCTAATGCGGTGCTGTGAGTCAGGGCACCTGCAGAAAGGGCTAAGGCCTTGCTGGGACTGGAGAGCTGGTGGGAGCCCTCTGCATTCCACTTGCTCTGGGGGCACTTCAGCTCCCAACACCAGATCCCATCAGCAGGGCTGGCCCACAGTTTTTTGGGGCCCCTTGCAAGGTATAGTTTTGGGACCCCCTGACATGAAGAAGCCAGCATCGGTGGAAGGGTGGGGGCTGGCGAGCAGGATGGCAACACAGGGTTGAGTAGAAGTGAGAGCTTTGCAGTGGGCCAGGGCTAAGGAGGCAGCAGGGCCACTGCCAAGGTAGGGAGTGGCAGATGGCCTGGGCTGTGAGGAGAAAGAGCATGGAGTGGGTAGGGCTGCACAGGACATGTTGGGCTGCAAGTGCTGGGCAGAAGCTGCACAGTAGGGCCTGTGCTGGAGACACTGCACAGTAGGGGCAATTAGGAGCAGCAGCTCCACGAATGCATCCAGTCACTGCTGGGCTCCTGTCTTGAGGCGCCTGGTGTGGGGTCCCACCCTGTAGCCCATGTTGGGCATTGATGCTCCCTCTGAACACTGAGGCAGGCAGGTGGGAGCAGCTGCCTTGGTGCTGGGGCTCTGGCTTAGAAGCCAGCAGTTGCCTCCGCTATCTTGGTGGGTGTGTGTAGTGCCATCGTGCATCCCAGCCTGGGCTGGATGGAACCAAGGGGCCTGCCATGGGCCAAACAGAATCCCTTGGTGGGCTGGATTTTGCCCTCCCCTGACTTAAGGAAATTGCTTTGCAGTGAAAGGTGTTCTTACTTGAATTCAAAGGTTGCTATGGGCCTTTGCTTTTGACATTTCTAGGGCCATTTGGGGTGTCAGTGCTCTGGAGAATTTGCCTCAGTCACTGCCTCTTGCCTAGCGTTGGAAATATTAATTGAGAACATTACAGTTACAGAATTACATACGTTCTTCCCCCAACCACAACACTGAGGGGAAAGCAAGCACGCAGTGGACAAACCTAGAAGGATACAAAAGTGCCCTGGGCCACATTGGCAGCCACTAGTGTGGCCATTTGTCCTTTTCTTATACCGGGGACCATCCTATTTTTACGCCCTTTGTCCCATGTCCCTTTCTAAATGAGGATCAGACAGCAAAAAGTCCTGTTTTTCAGTTCATTGGTGGAAATGCATGTCAATTATTTGTCCTTGCAATTCCATTAGTCATGCCTAGAGGTAGGGCAGTATACAGCCAGGAGGAGCAGGGTTCAGAGCCAGGGAGGGAGGTGGCCTTGCCCTTTGCTGCTGAATGACCAAGGTTTTTTTTTTCTGCTTTGTCAAGAAAAGGGATACCCTAGAGGCAAGACAAAGAGAGCTAAAAGTACTAGAGCCCTCTTAAACAGGTGAGTATTGCCCTGTCTCGGCCTCTAAAAAAATAGAAAGTTTTCCCTGCCATTGTTGCCAATCCCCTGCCCCTTAGGAAATGTTCCACATAGGATACAGGGGAAGGGGCAGGTGGGGTCTGTAGTTGGGGTTTCTGAAGTAGGTGACATGCTACTTCAAAAGGTGATTAGCTAAATTAAACCATATCTGTATTGTGGTAGTTCAGAATATTTCTTCCCCATAACTTCCTTAAAGCCTCACAGATAGACTTTCCCTATGTCTGTAGTCTTGGAATTTATGCAGGAGAGGGTGAATTGAATAATAAAATCTTTTGATGGCCTTCATTCTCTGCTTTTGCCACCAGAGGGAGCTTTTGTTTGTTAAATAATTTTATGTCTTTTATGTTAGAAAAGACGGAAAGCTCATCAGTATTGGATAAATGTAACAAAAACACACTTTGCAAAATAAAGCAGTTTTCATTAAAATAATTGATCTGTCAATTCCCCCACCCATTCCCAGCGTTCTGGTATTTGTCTCATAGCTGATGAGTGGTCTCCATAGCAATTAAAAACAATGCCTAGGAACAGAATCTGCTGTGTAACAAAGTCTGGAGTATTTGCACTGAAATCACTGGTATTTCTCCTGATTTTAATAACGAATATCTTTGAACAAATTTTGGCCCATTAGTGCCTGGCCAAGAAGCTCTGGCAGTATATTACATTACACTAGGTGCATCTACACAAGACATTTATTGAACAGTTGACTAATTAACTGCTGTGTAAATGTCTCAGCGTCTACATGTGCATCCCTATTAGAGCACATGGGACTAATTGTGCAGCAGGGTACTACTTGTACATACAAGTGCTAACCTGCTGTGGAGTTTTTTTGTTGCACAGCAGAACATGTGTAAATGCTCGTGGTGCTGTCTGGGGCACGAGGGTGTTTCAGCACAGGGGCTGCCTGCTAGCTAGCCCCACACTAAAGCACCCCCATGCGTCAACCCAGCCCCTCTGCAGCACATTAAGCCTGATCAGAGCAGCCCCGGGCTGGCAAGCTGACCCCCAGGGCAACCGGGCTTCATATGCCACACATGAATAAATTTGGAACTAATTGCTCCGGAGTTATTTGCTCCCAGGCAGACATTCAAATGGTGCACCCAGGAACAAAAAATTCTGGGGCCATAAGCTCCAGCGTTTATTTGCGTGCATTAATTGCACGTGTAGATGCACCCACTGTGCTTGGAACCTGTGTTTGAATGTGATCCTACATCAAAACACTCCCACATGAGAGATAGCAAGGAAAATGTCAGCAAGAAAAATAGGGTCAGACCTTCACAGAAAACTAAAGAATACAAGCTAGAACCCTATAGATAAGACCTGGGGGGAAAAGGCTTTGTGAACCGTAAAAGATTTGAACTAGGGATCAGAGACTGACTGATCTTTGATAGTCCTTTTTGGAATAAAACACGCATTCAGAAAAATGTGGTAGCACACAGACAAGGGAGCCCAGGCTGTGTGTGTGCCAATGTTGCTGCTTTATTTTGTTTCCTTTAATGTAAAATATAACTAGGGATGTCTCGTGAACATAAACTAGGGCATGTACCCCCTTGTCCTTAATCTTCTCTCTTAAGCCTGTGTATACAACATCAAGGTTTCTGTCTCCCCTTTCCTTCTGAGTCAGTCACTCAGGGAGCACAGGGAAGATTTCAGTAATTAGTGCAGAGGAATATTTTTATGGCACAGGGATGATTTGTGAGGAGTCCTGTGCTACATGCAGGGCCAGAGACAGTCTACCCTATCATTCCACCATTTAGAACATGGTAAAACAATTGCTATCTGTCTCTCTCAACTCTTTTAATTCTTCCATTACCTTTTTTCCCTTTCTTGCCTTGAAAGGTGACTGAATTGGAAGAGTCTTCCAAAAGAAAGTTGCCATTTGCCATGGAATGGTCAGGTGGTGTGTAGCCATGGGGGCAGAATAGGGCAATAGATTTTGAAAGGGGCAGACTATTTCAGTTTTTTTCCCCTGTTTTTTTTTGGTAGTGAATACAAACACTTCTGTGGACTTGGTGCCAGTGTCAGCACATGCACCAGAAAAATCAGCTTTATAGACTTGCAGCCTCTTTCCAACTGCTACAAATATTTTGCTGTAAGGTTAAGTTACACAGGAGGCCGTCAAGTATGATAAATGATTAGAACTGTGTGTAATAAGAATCACATGATTATTCTCTTTGCTGCTTGTTTTCCTGTTGAAAACCTAAGAGAGACACATTAAAATTAAAAATTGCTATTCTTAAAATGGAAAGATGATTTGTCAGCACTCCTAGGATATGGGGAACACTCACTCACTCACTCACTCACCTGTTGGCTAAATGGTGAGAGCAATTATCTTTGAACATCTCAACTCCGTGTTTCATTCTGCCATCCTGAATGGTTTGTTGAAATATCTTGATAAGCCTAGTTTGGTTCAGGTAAGTGGACAAGCTAGTAGGCTGATGAATGGAAGGCTGATGAGGAAAGTTTTACATAAAGAATGCTAAAAGCTTTGTCAGTATAAAATACATGCATGTGCATGCGTACACACACACACACACACACACACACACACACACACACATATTCAGGCATGACCTTAGGGCAGTGGTTACCAGTCTCTTAAGCCTCAAGAAACCCCTCAGAAAATGCCAGCCCTTAGTTTTAATAATTTTTTCAGAATGGAAAAAAATACACCAATTTTTCTATTGCAAAGAACTCAGACTACAGCATATCAGAATTTTTTTAACATTGTGGATTCCTATTTGAAATCGGTTTTATTTTGTGAATCATGTTTACACACCTAACAGTGTTAACATTTTATGGCAGCCCTGAGGGGTTCTCAAGGGACCCTGGTTGAAAATCACTGCCCTAGAACCTCTGTTGAGTCATAGAAGAGCAGATCTAGTCAGGCACAGAGCAGGAGCATTTTCTACAGCACCTTTGACTGTAAAGGGATTATGGTCTATTCTTTTGTAGAGATAGTGGTACATCTGTGAATGAGAAGAATGGGCCTAGTAATGGTAGAACAAAGAACCTGGGGAGAACCACATTCTGTGGAAGGCCTAATTTGGGACCATAGAACTTAAAGGGTGGCTGAGTTTTGATGCTTGAGGTGGCACGTACAGGTCCCCAGCACCTTGTAATCCAGGGGTGGGCAATTATTTTGGGTGGAGGGCCGCTTACTGAGTTTTGGCAAGCCATCGAGGGCCACATGATAAGCAGCCAGGAGCAGATAACTATAAATTTTCTAAATTTTTTTAGGGGCCCCGCAGGCCAGATAGAATGGCCTGGTGAGCCGCATTTTGCCCACCCCTGTTGTAATCCAAAGAATCTCTTCCAAACATTAAAAGCATTTATTGATTTTTTCCTAAGTTATTAGTAATGCTACAAAGAATATGAATTAATGATCCACCAAGTGTTATCATATCAGAAGTAACAGTAATCACAGTTTGAAACATAAATGCAGAATAATAGTTCTCCCCCTCCCCTTCTCTTCATTTTCAGCTATAGGCTTTAAGAGTATTTTAAACTTTATGTATTACCTCTGCTACTGAGATTAGCAAAGAACTACATTACGATCTTTGAAACTTGAGTGCCTGAGCTAAAGTGGATCTCCCTTCCTAAAATGGTACATATGTTGAACATCGGGAAAGAATACAAATTACATAAGGGCGGGAGAAATGGCTATAAATGTTTCTACAGTACAACCTCGTTGACATCACTATGTCCGTTTATGTCACTGGTGAGTTTGGTGTCTATCGGCTCTATGTTGTGGAGTGTGTACTAAGCCTTTACAGGATGATAATGTGCAAATTCAGATTCATAGATAAGTGGGTGAGCATAGGCACAGTATATATAAAGGTGTTTAGGTTTTATGTAGTCCATTAAAGTGAAGGTTATTCTAACTGAGCTAACAGCTGAGAAAGAAACTACTTTTTATAATTTTTTGCAAAAATAGACAATTACGCACAATAGTCTTTTACTTCTAGTTGTCTGTGTTTAAACCCAGCTGTAACTTAAATGATGTGAGATTTGTAAGCAAGCTATAATCTTTAATGTCTCTCTCTCTCCAATGCCCCAAACCACAGAGGTTTGTTGTGTGTCACAGGGAGGAACAGAAGGGAGGACCCCAAAATGCCAGGGGGGAACCCCGGGGTCAGGAACCCTCGGAGGGAAATGAAAGAAAAACAAAAGAAAAAGGGAAATACTTACCTGCAGCGGGACCCACGGTGAAGCCGGAGCCTGAGGAGGGATCCGCGTGGCTCATTAGCCGCACCATTATACAGTTGTGGCCGGCTGATGACGTCAGCTGCAATCACCGGCCAGCGGAAATAAAACGGGCCACCGGCAAGGAAGAGGGAGGCAGGTTGATGCCAGCGGGAGCACCAGCAGGAGAGGTCTTCCCGAAGCTCCTGCAGGGGCAAAAGGAGCCAGAAGCTGCTTCTCCCAGTGGGGGAGGACGCTGCAGAGCACACTGCAGGACAGACACTGCTGGCTGCAGCGAAAGGAGCTGGGAGCCAGAGGTGGCTACCCAAGACCGGGAACCCAGATGAAAGGGCAGAGGGGAGCAGGAAGATCCCAACGCCAGTGGCCACAGCAGAGGAGCTGGAGAGGCCATTTCAAGACACCAGACCAGGTGGGACCGTTGGCACTGGGAGAGCCAAAGAGGCACACCAGGTGGGAGACAGGAGGCAAGAGCAGCGTGAGAGGCTACAAAACACGGCCCTCAGTGGCATAGAGCCGACCCAGCGGGTGACGTGGGGACAGGTGTCTGCCAGAGGACCACAGCGGGTCCAGCGAAACCAAAGGCTGGGCAACGAGGGAGAAGAAGTGTGGAGTAGCTTGCAGGCTACCATGGCCACATATAGGGCCGAACATAGACCACTAGTATCTGAGGGCGGGTATTGGTGACTAGGCCAGGGGAACTGGGGAAAAAGGGGCAGCTGGGCCCCTCAGAGTGTATCAGTGATTTTAGTTTGTATTTTATGTTTCCCACTGGAGGAGGGGTTGAGGGGCAGGGCTCATGGAGCCTGATTGTTGTTTGAGCCTCGAGGTGGTTGGTAGCCTCAGGGAAAAGAAGACGGCTTCGGGGCGCGGGTAGGATATTGCGGGCTGTTTACACATAAGCAGAGAGGACCATCCCAGCGAACGTACTCAGGGACTCAACGGTCGAGGATGTCTGTGACCCGTCAAGGCTGGGTGTAAGGGCAAGATAGAGGGGAGGTGGAGCCTTACAGAAGACTGCCAGACAGACGTCCCACCGTCGAGAGACTCCCAGTGATCGGACCCTCCACTGAAGTAAGATTCAAAGTTGTGGCAGGCAAGATTGGGGAAGACTACACCGGAGGTAAATACCTACCCGACGGAACACCTGGGACGACGGACAGGTAAACACCACCGAACATCTGGGCCAGAGCAGCACGTGACTGGATGTTCGAGGCCAGATGGACACATTGCGCTTCTCTAGAAATGTCTGAAAAGGGTGTAGTGAGAAAGGTGGCAGACCAGTTGCCTTCCCAGAACTGCTGAAAAGATCCTTGTTAACTTGCATGCTATAGCTTAGTATGTGCATTGCTATTATTTTATTACCTTATTAAACTTTAATAGAGGTCGGCTTTTAATGCAGAAGAAAACAGCTGAATGCTAAGGGCTTCTGATTAATTCAGTTCTATTAGTTAAAACCAGAAACAATCTCATTTAATCAAACACTCAGATTTTGCTCAGTCAATGGAATTACAGTACATGGATTTGGCACATTGTCAAGGAACAGAGCAGTTGACCTATATTGAGTGTATTGATAATATCTCAGAAACAAGATGCCCTGGCAGAGGTAAGGCCTCATAACAATAAATATGCTGCTTCCAGATGGTGAAATGAGTAATGAGCCCAGATACCCTCCAGCACTGCTCAAGCCTACAAATGCTCCACCTTCAGTGCTGAGTTTCTATGTCAACTATGGGAACCTATGGTGGTATTAGCTGAATGCCCATGACAGGAAATTTCTAAGCTAATGATGTATGACAAAGAGGGGTATAGATGGGCACTGCCATTACCCCCTGGGGAGAGAAGTTCATTGCCAGGTTCAAGCTAACAGTGAAAGCAAAGAGCCTAACTGCAGTACAGCATCAGGATGATGAAAATCAAATAATAGTTTCCTCCTCCTGCTGGCAAAGTGTGTGTCAAGGAGGGTATGATATGACTAGTGGAGATCAATGGAAGAGGGAATCACCCTTGATGAAATGATTTAGTATTGCTTTGGAAAGGAAATATGGTGTTTACGTGCAAAGAGATGAGGCATAAAATAAAAACGATTACATAAATAGGAAAGGATATTTTTTTTCTCTTGTAAATAGTTGTTAACCCCGGTACTTGTTATAAGTGACATAGCTGGCAAGGTGCTGTTTTTGGTGTACTCACATATACTAGCTGGTACTTATTTGTTTAACAGCAGTGCCCTGAGTAGGGATGACCTGTGTGGCGAAACTTTGGAGATGTGGCCAAGCATCCACTGAGAAAAATGTTGAAATTAGGTTGTACCTGTGGGCTAAACTAAATTGAACTTTGAGTTAATGTGTTAATGCATTAACTGATTCTGTCAACTAGTACTCAGGAAAATGGAATTGAAAGTCTTTTAGAAGTAAGACTGTGTAAGGACCCTGCCTAAGCTGCCGGCTTACTGGGCAGCAGGTGGTCAGTGTGAGTCTGAAGAAGAAAAGCACATGGCCCTACTGGAGGAGACAAGTGCCCAGCTGTTCTGGATCAGCCCAAGCCAGGTAGCTGGGCTGTAATCTGATTGGCTGGCACTATGCCAGCTGGAAGAGATGCACTGATTGGCCTGGGGGAAGAGGGCTAAGAGATAAACTGAAGGGAGAGGGTGGGGGACATGCCAGTATACAAGGAGGAAGCCTGTGCATTCCCCACTGCTGCTGGAGCAGAGGATCTGGCTGCTATAGACAGTGCTAGATCACAGCCCGCACCAGGGACCCCACATGGAGCAATGTAGATCAGGCAGGAAAGGGATCAAGTGGCACAGAGGAGCTGGGCGGGAGAACAGTCAGAGGAGCTGCTCAGCAACAGCTGGCCAGTGCAGCATAACTAGCAAGGATAGCTGAGGGCCAGAAGTACTCTGGGCAATGGTGAGCCAGAGTATAGGACCTGCACAGAGCCAAGTTGGGCCAGCATGAATAGCACTGCACCCTGCGAAGGGCACAGGCAAGGAGAGCCTGTGAACTGGAGGCAGCCTGCCAACAGGCAAAGAGAGTCTGGATCTGGAGAGTTGGAAGTAGTGCCCCAAGTTACCCCAGGACTAAGTACATTACCCCAGTATGGGGGGCTCAACTAAAGTTGAGACACCAATACCCTGCCTGACTAACTAGCCTGAGTAATTTAGTTATCTGTTTTGTTGTAGCCCTTTTTGAAGCGAAGGAATAGGTGCTATCCTGAGCTAGTTCAATACTTACATAGCACCTGAAAGGAGATGAACCAAGTGGAAAGCTGACTCACCATCAAAGTTGACTAACAGCACCTGAGTTGAAAGGGGTAGGGTTTAGGGCAGGAGGAGCCCCGTAGAAGCCTAAGGCAGACATAAGCACACCAAGTCCACTGAGTGATCACAGGTACCATCTCCCCGTAATTAAGTATTCATCATACAGAAACAACCAGTCGTGGCAAATGAGAAGAGGAAAATGTGTCATGACCAAGTGAACAGGGCATGCACACTGCCTTTGGTGGCTTTCTCAGGCATGAACCTGCCACAAAGGCAAAAGGGATTTCTATGTTGTGAGCAAACAGTGATTCATGGGGGCTTGAGCATGATGCAGAGAAGAAAACATGGGGAGACTCATTCTTTGTGATACCAGGATCAGATTCCAAACCTGGCTGAGCTGGTGAAAGGGGCATGAACTGTGAGCTTAGTGTATCTGGTCTTATTTTTCAGAGCACTACTAAATTTGATGGAAAGTATGTACAAACTAGCTACTACCTGCACTTCATACTCACTAACTCAGGTGGCTCTGGCTGTCAGTAACAAGGACAGGATTTGTACCATCTATGCTTGTTCTCACATTGCATTGTATTTCTTTCTTGTTTCCAATGAAGATGATTTTTAATGCCCAGTCAAAACCCAAATGTTTCTACCAAGGACAAAGTAACACTAGTCAAAAATAAAAAAAAACAACAGGTCTCTAAGGCAAGTGTATTCTAGATTGCCTTAGCAAAGATCTGAGGAGGATTTGATGGGTTTGTAAAGCATCCTGTCTTCAGTTCAAAGACTGTTGGACCAGTTCTGCTGTCTGATACACATGCACAGTTCTGTTTGCTGTTAAGGGAGTTGCTTTTGTCTTTGAGACAAAACTTGGCACTAAATGCTCTACAAAGATTAATAAATAAAGCTTTATGACACCCCTGTGGGTTAGGAAAGTATTTATTTTCCTATTTTATGAGAGAGCAATGTGAGGCTTAGAGTAGTCAAGTGATTTTTCTAAGGTCATATAGAAAGTCTATATGAGAGCCAAAAACCTAAATCAGAATTCCTGCTTCCAGTTCCTGTACCTGAAGCATTAGACCACACTGTCCCCCAGTCCTAGTTGTTGCAAATTCTATCCTCCCATTTGCTTACAGAGCAATCCTATGGTGGCTTCAGGATTTTAGCATGATCTAGGAAATCTGGAGAAATTCTGACAATTTTGTAAAGACAACAGAAATTCTTGAGCATGTTTACCTTGTAGTGGATAGTGCTGGGGAGCACTGTTCCCACTCCATGAACACTGCATGCTGAAAAAATGTCACATACATGTTTTTTTGGCCTTCATGCAGCACATGACCAGCTCTGCTCTGAGTCTCAGGCTTGCTTATAAAAGCAGTGCTGGGCATGGCTGGTGCTACTTCACAGCAGCTATTTCAGTTGTTTTTCATGCAGCCCCATGGAGGAGCAAGTAAGCAGTAACATGTTTCCATGGCCACATTCTTTAGCACTGATGCAGTGTAGACATGGAGTTTCAAAGTAATGTTGGCCATGCTTAAAAGTAAGTCATAAGCTTTCTGGCAAGGCCAGAACTATTTCTGTTAGAAAAGACACCTTGTAGTGAGTTGATGATCAGTGTGATGTACTGTCTAATCTATATCCATTGTGCCAGGCAAGCTGCATTCAGTAGACCTCCAAGGCATCTTTTTATATTCTCTGGGTGCATCTGCACATGTGCTTTACTGCAGAGTAGATTAAAGCAGTAAAGCATCACAGTCTACACATGCACCAGTATTGGGGCACAGTAGATTAATTAACTCTGGTGTAAAATAGTACTGTCAGGGACAGTAGTGTCTTACAGCAGAGTACTTAAGGGCGTATGTAGATGAAACGGGAGCCCTAAATTGAAGTGGTGGGTTTTTAAAAACACCACTTCAATTTAGGGCCGATTAAACCCCCATGTCACACACACACCCTGATGACTTACCTGCCCTCTCTAGCGGTGGGGAGGGGAGGGCAAGCTGCCGGCAGGCGGAATGGTCTCTGGACTGTTGTGGGGGAAGCTGG
Organism: Alligator sinensis; assembly: GCF_000455745.1. Classification (NCBI taxonomy): domain Eukaryota; kingdom Metazoa; phylum Chordata; order Crocodylia; family Alligatoridae; genus Alligator; species Alligator sinensis. Next base: position 704,781 of record NW_005842726.1, on the reverse strand, counting down.
TGCTTCCCTCTGTGGCAGCGGTGGGCCCCATCTAGAATACGATGTCCAGCTTTAGGCTTCTCACTACAGAAAGGATGTGGACAAGTTAGAGACAGTCCAATGGAGAGCAATGAAAATGGTTTGGAGGCTGGGGCACATGACTTACAAATAGAGGCTGAGGGAACTGAATTTATTTAGTCTTTAGAAATGAAGACTGAGGGTGGATTTGATAGTACACTTTAACTACCTGAAGGGTACTTCCAAAGAGGAAGGAGCTAGATTGTTCTCAGTGGTGACAGATGACAGAACAAGGAGCAATGGTCTCAAGTTGCAGCAAGGGAGGTTTTGGTTGGATATTAGGAAAAACTTTCTCACTAGGATGGTGGTGAAGCACTGGAACAGGTTACCTAGAGAGGTGGTGTTCATCCTGAACCTCTCCATCCTGAGAGGTTTTTAAGGCCCCGCTTGATAAAGCCCTGGCTGGAATTATCTAGTAGGTGATGGTCCTGCTTTAAGCAGGGAGTTGGATTAGATGATCTCCTGAGGTCCCTTCCAACCTTAATTTTCTATGATTCTGTATAGATGCACCTATTGTGTTTTTAAATATGTGCTTAAATTGCCAATCAGGTCAGCATACAAATGCCACAAAACGCCCCCCCCCACAATAGAAATGGCCAGCCTGACCTGAAATCCACTAAAAAAGTCGATTTAAAATTAAATGATGACAGATAAATATAAAAAGTGCTGTTGTCTTGCAATATTTATTTTCATTTCAGCAGACAAACACTTATTCACCTGATCTTTCTCTAGGAAGCTCTGGTACAGCAGTAAAAAATTTTAATCAAGGGAAGTGCCAGGGATGCACTTTTTATGCACACAAATGACACTGACAACTTTAACTGAAAACTATAATGAAAGTTGTGAACCAATTCAGATTACTTACCAAACAACGGAATAAGTGATAAAGTCTTCTGTATGCTTCTGCCTGAATATCCAAATTTAAATCCTATGTACCTGACATTTTTAGTTGATTTTTTCCATATAAATTATTCAGCACTTATGATATTCATGGCAGAAAGGCCCTTTAAGTATAACATACATCACTTACTTTAAGGTCTGTGACTAGTCTGTAAATCTTCCAGCAGATTTAATTATACTGCCAGATTGTGGAAGATAGTGCAGTGCCTCTGTTTTTCCCATAACATAATTTTCAACATGTTGCTTTTCTTCTTTTATTTGAGTATAAAACAGCTTTGGACATCTAAGGAAGTTTAAAACCTGTTTAATTCCAGTATATTAAAGTAGATTCACATTTTGTCAGCTTTTTCAAGCAACGTTTTAGACTTCTATCCTATGGTGCAGGTGGCCTATTGACTTGATTTTTGAAAACCAAATAAAGGGTATGACCCATAGGCTGGCAAAACTTTCTCTGCTGGAGCTGGACAGAGACAGGTGGAACTCACTTATCATATCAGTCCAGAAGAATGAATTATGCACATGTGTGCACACACATACACGGGTGTAGGTTGTAGCCATGTTGGTCTACGGACATAGGCAGACAAGGTTCTTTGGGTGAATCTGATATCTTTTATTAGACCAACTTAAATAGTTGGAAAACAATTTTTAAGCAAGCTTTCGGGTTCAAAAACCCTTCGTCAGACTAAGGAAGTTTCAGCAGTTGGTGTGTGCTCTTCCTGGATGGAATGAAAAGTAAAGAAGCTAGGGGCTGGGCTGGTGTGCATACAAGACATGTAGTCAGTGAAAATGTAGATTGAGGAGTCAATGGGTGAGAGAGAGGCTGGGTGCGGGGGAGAGAAGGGGGATGAATAGTGGAGAAGTACCTGGGGAATCAGATGTCAGGCAGGTTATAATGTGTCATAAATCCAATGTTTATATTTAGTTCATGATTTTTAGTATCCAGGAGGTTGATGAAGTGGAGTTCATAGGCTCGTCTCTGGGAAGTGTTGTGTAAGTTTCCTTTGAGGATCAGGACTGAGAGATTGGAGAGAGAATGGTTTTCTTGTGAGAAATGTGCCCCCACCGGTAATTGAGTATTCCTGTCTTTGACAGATTTCTGGTGTGCGTTCATTCTGGTGCACAGTTGTTGTTTGGTCTCACCTACATATTTTCCATCAGGGCATTTGATGCATTGAATGAGATATATTACATTTCTGGAGGTGCAGCTGTAAGATCCGGGAATGCTGATGGCTCTGCTGTGGGGTGTAGTAATTGTGGGGAGGGTGGTTTTGTTAGGTTTTGAATTTCTCATCATGGCATGGTCTGGATCCATTTCATGTGTTCTGGGTCTGAGGAAAATTGCTTCTGGTGATGAGGTTAGTGAGGTTCGGTGCTTGTTTGAAGGCTAGGATGGGTGGCTCTGGGAAGATCTCTTTAAGAATAGGGTCTCTTTCTAGTATGGGTTGCAATTGTTTGAGGATTTCCTGAACGGGTTCAAGGGAGGGGTGATATGTCATAACCAGCGGTGTGCGATTTGTGGGGGGTTTTCTTCTGTACTGCAGCAGTTCTTCACATGGTATCCAGGCGGCTCTTTCAAACGTGTGATCTATCTCTCGGGAGGAGTGTCCTCGTTGGGTGAAAGCCTTTTTAAGATTGGTGAGGTGGCAATCCCGGGTGTTCTCTTCAGTGCAAATTCAGTGGTATCTGAGGGCTTGGCTGTATATCACTGCTTTTTTGGTGTGTTTACGGTGATTGCTGGTTCTGTGCAGATATGTATTTTGGTCTGTGGGTTTCTTGTATAACGTGGATTATCATTATGGATACTGATGATTGTGTCTAAAAAGGAGATGTTGGTGCTGGAGTATTCTAGAGAAACTCGGATGGAGGGATGGTGATTGCTGAATTTCTGATGGAACTCAATCAGAGATTGCAGGTTTTCAGTCCAAATGATGATGTCATAGATATATCTTAAGTATAGCAAGGGTTTGATGGTGCAGTTCTTGAGGAAGTCTTCTTCCAGGTGGCTCATAAAAAGGTTGGCATACTGTGGGGCCATTTTGGTGCCCATAGCTGTTCCCATCGTCTGGAGGAAGTGATGGTTATTAACACTGCCTATCTTGTATGCATAGCAGCCCAGCCCCTGGCTTCTTTACTTTTCATTCCATCAAGGAAGAGCACACACCAACTGCTGAAACTTCCTTAGCCTGACAAAGGGTTTGTGAACCCAAAAGCCTGCTTAAAAATTGTTTTCCAACTATTTAATTTGGTCTAATAAAAGATATCGGATTCACCCAAAGAACCTTGTCTGCCACACACATACACACACCCACACACCCATGTGCACACAGACGCAATAAAAAATAAACCTAAGCCATGATACTTTGTCATCTCTTTCCAGAAATAACTTAGAAACTAATCAGAATCCACATATTCAAGCATAAAGAAAGTTAATAGATCAGATTTTATGTAATTTAGAGTGGGCCATTAGAAAATTGAGCCTGTTTCAATTACATTGTTGTATTGATTGATGGGTAAACATTAGAAACATCTTGTAGCTAAGAGCTGTGTATTACTAACATTCAGGGAGTCAGCTATGAAAAAAGGAAGCTCAGGCTACTACTGAGCATGATTTATCCTTTGTTCAATTAAATGGGTACTATATTTCTGGATACAGTCCACACATTACATTTTTTGCTGTATGCTATTCTTTGTGCTCTTGTGCTGTAGGAAGGTTACTAAAGGGAAAAACCAGTTACTGAGTGAAGCATTTTGGTTTTTTTTGTTTTTCTTTTCTGTATGAAACCATGAACAGGGAGGGAAGTTTAACAGGTCAGAACAAGTTCAATGCTGACCTTCTGGGGTATGAATGATGGCAAGCTCTGCTTTCCTTTTTTGTGTTTAGAAATCATTTAGTTTTCTTACATTTTTTCAAATTTAGCTCAGTCAAATGGGACAGAAGAAAGAGTCATCAGAAACTGCAAAATATTTGGGACCTAAAAACATTCTTCAATTTCATATCCATAAATCCTATGTAACAGTGTGCCTTCTTTGTATAAATCATCATTGCTGCAGTTGCACATGCAAACCTGATACTTTACATACACAAATTTTCAGTCAGCCATGCTATTAATTTCTAAGTTTAAAAATATTTTAAGCAAGTAAAAATAAGTGAAGAGAAGATGGTGATATTTAGTTTCTCCTGAATGCCACATTTTGTCTTCAAATATTACCCAATAGGCATTTTTTCACAGTGGTTTGTTTTATATATTAAAGGGACAGGTCCCCCAGAGCAGAAAGTTGGCACAAGATTTGTGCCACATAAATCCTGCCCAAGCTATACGGCGCATGATCCTTTTACTGACAGTCTGTAGAGATGGGGATTTCACTTCATGGATATGACTGCTACCCACAATTTGAAATCAGTGAGTCTAGGTAGTACTTCATGTTGATTAAAAGTGGCAGCATCCTTTTATTTCCAGCCTCTCCAGCTTCTGCTGCTCCCCACTGGGCACAGAGGCGCATCTACATTACCTGCACTGGATGCCAGCTGCTCCTTACAACCATTTTGCATCTCTGGCTCACCTTCCTGTTGTGAAGTGCCAACCTCTCTTAAACAGTATGCTCAAAATAACTTTACCCCAACCTAGGGCTTTTGGGGCCCCATCCAGTACTACAATTTTTAAATAGCAGTAACTTGGTTTTAAAAGTAATAACAGTAATTATTATTACTGTTCACTTTCTCTATGACCTCCCAGGAAATAGGTGCCCGCAAAGATAAGTTGCTTTTACCAACATCAAAGATGAGCTATGCTGACAGGAATTAGAGTATGCACTGTTTTCAGCCAGTTGGCTTTGAAGCACATTGTCACGAAATATGATCTTTTTCATCACATTGGAGAACATCAGCAAAAGTCAGGCAAAGCTTTGCTTAAAAAGCATCCGTAATTTGAGCGTACATTAGTTATAGAAACACCAAACTTAAAGGGTGTGTGCTGGTCAGAAAGAGATGCATGCAATCTTTAAAATGTCCACAAACAACAATTTGTAGACTTCTACCTTACGTGAAACAGAAGCAGAGATGTGACCAACAAAAGAAAAGTGATATCTTTATTTCTGTGCAGTCTGGGGCCCAATTTTGCAGTTTTATGTACAGCAGGATTGAAGGACGACCCTATGTGAATCTGTATTAAAATTCTTTCATTGATTTATTTGGCAACACTGGACAGTTCAACTGCAAAACACGTTGCCATGAAGATGCTGATGAGTCTGATAACTCAGCAAGATTCAAAGAGGGGTGGGGCAGCTATAAGGGATCAAGCACAGCCCATGGTATAATAGATAATACATGGAATATCTTGTAAGAGTTACACCAGTCTAACTATTTGAATTAGAACAAAACTTTGTGGGGACAGATTATCTTCTATCTGCATCCTGGGGGCATCTGAAACACCTGATGTTCTCCACTGTTAGACAGGATACTGAGCTAAACAGACAACTGTGTATGTCTGGTTATTAACCAAGGATGTATGGGTAATTTTAACGTAGTAGATAGAAACAGGTATAACTCATTTTAAAAGGTTCTTTAGCCTTTCATAATTAATATAGGAAGAAAGTTCTAGATTTTGAGACCAGAAATCTTTTCTTACAACAAACAGGCAAAAATATTTATGTGCATCTATTTGGTTTTGTACAAGTCTAGTTTGAACTGTGGGCTAGAGATTAGTTACCTGTGGGCTATGAACACATTTGTGCAGGGGAAAAATGTTATACAGCAAAAGCTGCGTTAACCGGCACTGTATTAGCTGGAAAACTCTACTAACTGGCATCCGAGGGACACAGCAAAAGCAAAACCGGAAGTACCACTTCTGGGGGACTTCCAGTTTCACCACCATGAGCCAAGTTTTTCTTTGTCACTTCTTCAGCCCACGGCCCGGGGCCAAGCAGCCTGCGCGGGGCAAAGCAGTTTGCATGGGGCCACCCTCCCTGTCCCCCAGCACACTGACGCCGGGGAGTGCACCATGCGGTGCACATTTGATTAACCAGCATATTTGATTAACCAGCATCCCCCATTCCTGGAGGATGCCAGATAACAGAGCTTTTACTGTACATAGATATTGTTTGGTTGAACACTCCTAATAAACCTAATGTGATATAATCTGGAACCAAAGAGGCATTCAACTTCAAAGCTGACTGAGGGAAGGTGGTAGAATGGCCAATGCATAGCAGCTGCATGCCTCAAACTAAGGGATTAAAAATAAAGCTTGAGATAACAGGTTTGATCAAATTCTGATTGTATTTTCAAGTTGGTGTCAAAAGGCTTACTTCATTCTGGCCCAAGTGGAGAACCATGGAATGGGAACGTTTCATAAGGAAGTACCTATGAAGATGCATTCAGTGCTTTGAGTCAGTTTGCCTGCCCATGGACTTCCTGCCCCACTTTGGAAGTCCTTCAGGATCTGAAGGAGAATTTGTGCCCCTGTGGTGCACCAGAAG
>NW_005842726.1:675582-698321 GCF_000455745.1 Alligator sinensis | reverse complement strand
CTTTCCCTGGCAGCGCAGCTTCCGGGGAGCCACTGCACTAGGAATCTGCCCTGGATTTCTCACAGGGAAAGGACAACTACAAAAATGTCATTGCAGCCTAGTTCGGTTAAACCTTGTCTTTGTATTTACCATGGAGCCAGAGAGGAGTTGTTTCTGTCTTTGCTGTAAAGGTGATGGTTCTTTTGAAGCATCACCTTTCTGCACATGCTTCTCGGGGGACAGGATTTGACCCTGAGGCTGGAGAAATTTTCTGTAATTTTGCCAGAAAATTTTCAGTTCTTGGGCCAGGTTCTGGTAAGCGCAGGAAGTAAAAGGGTCTGAAAGCAATGCTGACGTGCATTTATATTCTCATGAAGAGGAGCCTATCTGCAGGAGCTAGCAGGTTAACTTTGATGACTTCTTTTTTTTCCAAAAGATCCTGAACTCTGGGGTAGATACTTGCTTTCCCTCTCTGTGCACTAACTGGACAGAGTGACTTTTTCTGCTGTTGTTCTTGTATTGGGTATTTTTTCCATGTTCACAGCCAGCCAGGATTTGCTCCAAAAACAGTTTTATTAGTTCTGGAACTTACTTCTCTAGTCCAGGTTAGTTTCCATATCAAGGTCACCAAGTGACAGAATGATCTGTCCTTCTCCCACATTCTGCTTCAGTTAAAAGATCAATTTCACTTTTACTTAATTAATTCCACTTTTGTTTCCTATGTGCTAGCATAATGCTGTTGGTTACCCAACACTACACAAAAGAAATTCTAATTTAATTAACATTTAAAAAATAAAAGACTCTGAAAATGTCCCTATTAGGTTTTCAAAAATGTATTAAAAATTGGAGTTGTGATAGGAAGTGGTTGAGTAGCAGAGAACATTTTAAATTATTTGATGAAAAGGGAACATTTACCAAATAACATTTTTTTTAACCAGCTCTAATTTTCAGCTTAAACTTACTTGATGATATATGTAAATATTAAACTTACTTGACAGAGTCTTTTAATATTAATACCCTCAGAGAGACATGGTAGAGACATTAGATAGTAGGGTTTTAGTTTTAAGAAGGCTATCACCTCCGTGCATCACCTCCTATTTCATTGTATATGCTATTCTGTATGGGTCCAAATTCTTCCTGAGTGAAGGCCAACACAAGCCCTGCACAGCTCTTCAATCCCACCTGACACCTATTTTGAAGCCATATGGCCCAGTAGAAAAGGTATTGGGCTGAGCTGGGACATCTGGATTCTTGCCCTGATTCTGCCATTGGCTTTTTTGAGAGATTTTAGGTTCTTTACCTTTCTGCCTGTTTTCCCATCTGTAAAGCATCTATGATGCTTACCTCCTTCATAAAGGACTTTGAAATCCATGGGGTAAAGTGCCATAGCAGGTATTATTAAGGGGACAGATGCCCTTGTGTGGGCCATATCCACTGGTGGCTCCCATCCTGTATATCTTTCTCTGTTCTCATTTATAATGCATTGATCTAAGCATGAAGTTATATAGGAACAAGACTGAGACCCTACATTCTTCACTGAAGGAGGATCTGGCCCTTTGTCTGGTGTTTGGGAGGTGCTTATTGCTCCTAAGTGTACACTGCAGTTGCACAGTGATTGAAGCATGGGCATAATTGAGCCTTGTGTGAGTGCTAGTCAAACTTCAGAGTTAGCTGCAGCAGCATGGAGCTCAGCAGAGAAACAGGGTACATCAGCCTGTGAGCTTTGTGTTGCTGTGGCTAGACTGCTACTGGGGCCCAGGGTAGCTGGTTAGAGTCCCTTCACTGCACTGTACTAAACATACCCCAAGGCAGTGTTTCTCAACCCATGGGTCATGACCCAAAAGTGGGTCGCAAGAATATATGAAAGGGTCGCAAACAAACTTTAAAAATGGATCAGCACATTTAAAAAATGGATTCTCCTTTAAAAGAGAAAAACATGGGAAACTGTGGCTTTTCCCTTGCAGGCGGGCAGAGTTCCAGCTTGGAAGGGGCTGCTTGAGGCTCCCCTGCCCCACACAATGGGGGTCTGGGGGTGGGAGGGCAGTGGGTCAGGAGTGAGGGGCACTGGGTGGGGACTGGCCATCAATGTTTACAAATGGGTCCTGGTACAAAAAAGGTTGAAAACCACTTCCCTAACGGGTGGTTCTTCCTTGGCTGCAAGTTACCAAGTGAAGAACTGACAAGGAAATGCAAGAGCTGATATGTAATGTAAAAAAGCAGATTATCTTTGAAATCTTCTGGGACAGAAGTTCAAATCTGGCCTTTGTTTATGATATGCGATAAGTTCCCCATCACTTATGTATGCAGACAATGTAAATAACAGAAGCAAATCTTCTTGCATTTTGTTTATGCTCACTCTGTTTACAGAGCAAGTTTCTCTATTGCTTGGATGGAGGTGATGACTAAGAATATTGTCCATGCATGCCCACTTGAAAATTTTGTCCAAAAAGCATTTTATCTATACATCTGCTCATTTGCAGATGTTGTCTATAACAAAGCTAGTTTTTAAGAGGGATATTAATAAAATATTTTGCTGCCACCATCTTCTTGTTGAACTTAGTTACATTAGTTAGTGCAGAAGGTAAATTCCCTAATCTTTGTTTCCGAGTTTGTACAGATTGTCCTGTGCTTGAGGGGAAAACATAATTAACTTTATCATTCTCTTTAAAGTTTCCTTTCAAATTAGAGATAATGCTTTTCATCACAGAAAGGTCTCATGAGTAAAAAAGTAATGTTCAATAGAAATATATTCTAAAAAAATGTGACACTCTCCAATGGATTCCAACCTCCAGGAACAGGTGATTGACTGCCTGCCTCTCATGTGACCCAGTAGGGGCTTTTCCCTTTCTACCCACTGAGACAGGGGAGGGGAAAGCTTCTGTAAAATAATCTCATGGTACAAATCTGTTCTATGAAGAACTACATATTAAACATGCCTCCCTGAGATGTGATTGCAGAGCACATAGATAAATACACAGGAACACTTTTATATCTGTATCCTTACACAGAACTCCCACATGTTGCCCAGACTGAGTACACTCCATCCTGGGGCTGGACAGGACACTTTTTTTTTTGTTTATTTCTTCACTTGATGCCAGGGGTGGAGGTTTGTTTGGGCACTACAACTTAGGGCAAGGAGCTTTCTCTCTTGTGTCTGTGTCTGCCTCCCCCAGTCCCCGATCCCTGCACTGCTTCTTGGGCCTAAGTGATACCAATTTTCCCAAGTGGGAAAACTGGGGGAAAGATGTGAGAAATTGGTCAGGAGTTAAAATAACATATCTACACCTAGCAAAACATTTTTTTCAAATTTAGTTGCATCTGTATATGCAACTACATGTCTTATTTGCATGCACCATTAGGTACACAGATGCCTGTAAATGATCACCAAGGATTGCAAATTCTCTCATTTAAAAAAACCCACAAATCACAAATTCTCTGATTTAAAAACGCTGAAGTCCATCACTCCCCAGCCACAGCTCCCCTGTCCTTACTTGTGCCCCTTACTCCCCGCCCACAGCCCTGCCAGTGTCCCTCACTCACTGCTCACAGCTCCTCACCCCCACCCCCCAGTACTGCCGGAAGGGGTCCCCAGCTGCCAGGGCTACAGGGCCAGGGACCCAGGTCAGCAGCCCCCTCTTCCCCACAGCAGTGCTTGAGCCCCAGTTGCCACCCGTGGGTGGTGGTGGCTGCTATGGTGAAGCAGTATGTGGAGTCTGGCTCCCTCTCCCCCATGGGTGGCATGGCCAGAGTAAAGCTTGTCGGAGGGGAGGGAGGGACAGGTGCCTGCTGTGGGCTTGGGCTATCCGCCCTGCTGCCCTCCCCCTGGTGGGACCCAGTGCAGCGGGACAGAGCAGGACGGGGAGGCTTGTATTGCTGCCAGGAGCCAAGTGCTGCCATATCGAGGCACCCTCTGCCCACCCGGCAGCAGCGGGGGTGGTGGTGTGGAGTTGTACCCCTTACTGCTGCCAGGTGAGGCAGGGAGCACCTCACGATAACAGTGCTTGGCTTGCAGTGCCGGCACAAGCCTCCCTGCCCCCCTGTGCCCTACTGCGTTGAGATCCATCTGTTGGGCCACAGAGGTCCCAGGGGGAGGGCAGCAGGGCAGGGAGTCTGAGCCTGCATCAGGCAGCCTCCCTGCACCCCGCACACAAATCTGGGGAGCACGTGCCCCCCATGGCGTCCCTGGGAGTGCACGTAGCAGCAGGGAGCCAGCCCCCCTACTCCCCAGATGAGCCACCCGTGGCTCTGTTCCACTCTGTGCCTGGGCCCTGCAGCTGTGCATTCCAGCTCTGGACCCCAAGGATCATCCGGGGCAGTGGCGACGCATAGGGAGGGCACCCCTCTGGTCAGTGAGAACGGCCGCTGAGGGACCCTCCCATCAGTGGGATTGGCTGCCGGGGAGCCCCCACCGGTCACTGACTGGTGTCAGGGAGGCACATGCCCCCCTGATTCAAAAGGCACCAGTCAGCCATGACCTGGGCTGGGCAGCAGCCCCAGCTCAGCCCTGCCCAGTTCCTTCCCTCACTCAGTATGGGAGCCTCAATCCCCCCTGACTTACTTGCAGGAACCTGCTCTCTAGGCTGCCTGGTGACCATGTACATGTGTAGCATATATGCACATGGTGCCCCCTGCCTGACCACCCTCCTCCCGCTCCACCCAGCCTTGCAGGCTGGAACTCTGCCAGCCTGAAAGGGGAAACCTACCTTTTCTGACATGTTTCTCCTTTAAAGGAGAAAATCCAGGGTTTTCTCCTTTAAATGAGAAAATCTCCATTTTACTGTATTTTTCCTTGGCGAACAGGAAACCCAGATCCTGATGATCACTGTCAGCACAAACACTGTACCCATTTTACATTTGCATATGCAATGGCAGTAAAGGCATGTCTGATCCATACTGTACAGTGTGCCGGTAAAATCCTATTATCTGTAATCTGCACTGTCTAGTCTAGCATTGTCTAAATGGTTAACAGCAAGTGAAATAAACTGGCTGGCAATTTTTCCCACATTACATTTTTCTAAGCAACCAGGCTACTTTCCTGTCTGATCTTTACCCCCTTCCCTTAGATAGAGGATAATATCTTTTTCTTTTGGTTTCCCAAAAGACTGAATTCCAATGCATCTCTTCTTTTTAGGAATTTCTTTGGTGTTCCACACATGTTCTTATTGTTCTCTCTCTGAGCTGTCACAGTGACATGTGGACTTCGGTGCAGCTTGATGACTGTTTAAAAAAATAATAAAAGGGATGCCAAAGATGTTAGATCTACATCTGCTTTTACCTCATTAACACTCCATTGTCCATCCTTGGGAATTCCAGTGCAATAATACTTCATTTAATCTTGTCCGTTACCAAATGTATGATGATAGTTCAGTGCTCCAGTGCACTAGCTTTTCACTGTTTGGAAATATGGACTCAGTTCCCCTTTAGGTCACAAAAGAGGGAGTATTTGGATGTTCTAAGCATTCTTCTTCCTAGTAGGAAGGACTATGTGTCCACATCATAATTCACTTGGTTATTAAAAGATGGTTTTTACGTTTTGGGAGCCTCTGTTTCTAAGAGCTTCAGGAACTGATATATCACAGATTTCTCAGATCCAGATTGATATGCATTAGCAGAATTTGCAGGGGAAGCTTACGCAGCACCAGGCTGCAGTTTACCTCACTTTACAAAATGCTGCTGTTTTTCATTAACCTTTCCCATGAATCTTACCATATTTGACTTCATTTATTTGATTATGATAAAGGAAATATTCACCCTCTTGGTATCTCTTCATAAAAAAATAAATAAAGGGAAACCTGCAGTAGTGATTTACTTCTGTCTTTCTTCTAAATCTGCACTGCAGTACAGGACAACAGAGCTAGTCTTGTAAGGAATCTTGCAGTATGTGTGTGGGTGTCGGAATAGTTTCAGGATATGAATAAAAACATCCAAACACTTATACATACTTTATAACTCTGTATTTGTTTTCCCCCACCAGTCTACTGTGTGTCAGGACTAGTGTTCCATATTATATTACATTATATAATTAATAGTGATGCACTGAACTATGACTAGAATTACAATTAAATGTACTGTAAGTGACTAAGGGACCAGCAATATGTGAGTGGATAATAGAGATTATTGATTCAATAAAGGTCAAACAAAACTATGCAGTAAAGTTTGGGCACTCCATTAAAAGGTTGTGCAAGACTGGGTGAAAGGTAGTTTTGGGCAAATATGTCACAAGTGACTTCTGATATAGTTTTCTGTCAGTCCAAATCTGGGTATGCAGCCTATAGAGGGAAACAGCACAGGCCAAAATAAGCTATGCACATTATGACCTGGTACTTGAGGCACTGGGTATGTTGGGTTTCTTGGGAAACATGAGGTGGAACTTGGTGAGCTCACCTTACAGTTTCAGTCCTTCTAACTCTGTACTTTGATTTTTATTTTTAACTCCAACTGAATTGCATGGATAATGACTCCATCTTTCTGCTTCTGTGGCGACTTTGATAACTTAAATGATCATTTTTGTCCTTGAGTCTGTCCTACCTTTTCTTCCAAGGCCCTTTTAAAAAATTACTATTTCCAGAAATCCTATAACCTGTAGACCCGTGCTTCTTTTAAGAAAGCCAAAAATCATCCCTGATAAGCTGCTTGTAAAGTATACACTTTACATTTTTTCCACTCCCTATTTCTTGTCTCACTGGTAGGCACCATGAAACATGGATTTTGACTGTAAAGCCACTATGCATGTCTGGTACTATATAAATAACAACTATAATACTTATTATTTTGCTGCTTATGATAGCTGGTCTCACAATCAAAATGTGACAAGGGGTGTTATACAAAATGGGGGGGCAGTCCTTCTCCACCCACACATCTGCTGTTTGAAAAGAATATTAAACTCCTCCAGGTGTTTTATGTCTGTACTGTCTTGAACGGTAATCCTTCAAAGTAACAGGCTCATGGAATATGATCGTCTCAGACACTACTGTCCTAAGCTGCTGTTTGGTATAAACACACTTACATTTGGAGCTGTTTCAAAAGGGTAGCAGCTGCTACATGCTAACTGTTAGACCCGGACAAGCTGGGAATCATAACAGCATAGCAAGTCTGCTCCAACTTTAACACAGCTCTGTCCAGTGTTAAAGCTGGAACAGTTTTGCTGTGTTTGCCCCGTTCCTGGCTTGTCCGCATGTAACAATAACAATGTAACAGCTGGTGCCCTTTTAAAGTGGCTCAGAATACAGGCAGTCCTCGACTGACAACGTTTTGAGTTACAACGTTTCACACTTACAACGTTTATAAATTGACACCCTGTTTCAACTTTATGATGTCAGTTTTGCCTTTACAACACTTGATCCAATGCAACTCCATGCCAATGAACAAGTTCACTGCTTCGCTCATCTCCCTGGAGAACATCTGTCCAAACTTCCTTGGACACTTTCTTTAAGAAAGCAGACAAGATTCCAGAAAACCTGCAGCCAAGACCCCCGGAAGACTCCAGCCATCAAAAATTCCAACCAAGAGCTTTTCAAAAAGTCCAGCAAAGTCACCTCAAAGAAGTCCTTCCAAATCAATATGATTGCTATTTACAATATAAATACATTAATGTAGCTATATTACTCATCCATAATTGATGGAGTACAAGATTCCGGGGTGTTTTTGGTGAAAATAGGGTATCAGGCCTTGTTTCAGGAACCAATCCCCCATTTATAACATTGTTTCTTATGAGAAAATTGGTTCCGAGTTACAACATTTTGACTTAAGACATGGTTTTCAGGAACCAATTGTGTCATAAGTCTGAGGACCGCCTCTATACTTGTGTCCATATCTTTTGGGATGGTCTTACTTCGGTTTTATGCCCTACTAACTGGGATAGGAATATGGGCCATGTGGTTTCTTTTCTTTTCTTTTCTTTTCTTTTGAGGCAAACTACGTGAACAGAACAGATGTGCAGAGTATGATTCTTCCTTCACTTTTACTGGTTTTTGACCATTGTAATTCCATTGACTGATAGGGCTACAGATGTTTGTAGCTCTAACTCAGACATTTCAATTAAGCTATAAAAGAGCAATGCAATCATCTGACAGTTTGGTTCTTGTATTGGAGCCAAGCCTCATGAAACCTCGAGGTGCCTTGAAAAAGGACTGGTCACATTCAAAGTAACTGAATTTATTTTAAAATTATAGTCCCAAAGCAGAGCACATGGCCTTCATCCTTGCCCCTTTGCAAACTTCATTTGACCACACATGCAAGGATTCCTGGCCACCTAGCAAATGGAGTTTTTGTATGATATAGAGCTTGCTCTGCTGACTTGGACCATCTTCCTTTCAATTTTCAAGAAAAGTGTTGTGTTCAATTTCCAAGAAAAGCTGCATTGCAGGTATCCTCAGTTGGCACAAAGTTTGTCCCATCCCCTGACTTGCTCTCAGTCAGCACCAGGATTGGCAGATATAAAGTCACCTTTGCCCCACACCTTCCATCTCTTCAAGCTCAGTGTGTTGTATATATAGGAGATGCATAAATGCAAACTTTAGTGATTGGAGACCAATATCCTGCCACACAGTGCTTTAATCTATTGGCACTATCTCTTAAATTGTTTCTGAGACAGTTCCTCAGAAGACTACACTGTAATTCTATTATAAATACATCTTTTGGCTTCAAAGTGCTTACTTAAACTTATAGTTCTGTCAGAGCACAATAAATACAAAGGTACAAGAAGGCACTCTAACCCTGGAGCAAGAACAAAAACTAAAGGTGATAATTCTGTACTCCACAAGCTTCTTCACTCTCCCCCCAATAAATATATATATATATATATATATCTGCAATGAATAGCAATGAATAGTGACTACCAGCTGTTATCAGAGCTTTATAACATTTTGGATAGCCATTAAGCAGGGAGTGCAATAGCAAGATCATCTGGAATTCTTTACTGCTAGTTGTGCCATTAGCAGTTACCATTCTGTCACATATATCAAAAGTCCTGTGAAAATTGATGGATTCCATAAACCACTAGGGAGGAGCAGACATAAAATAGGCCTACTGGCAAAGTCTTCACAAGGCAATATTCAGGCAGTGATTTATCCTGTTGCATGCCCCTTCATTGGGAAAAAAAGAAAAAACACTATGGGGCAGAAATGTCCTACAAATTTCCCACAAAATTTCCCACAACACTCTCTTCAGTTTTCAGACACGACAGAAGCCCTCCTTGAGTAATCACTTTTTTCCTCCTTGTCCAGGCATGCTGCCCTGTGGAAGCAGCAGGCTGGGTAGGGCCTTAGAAAAGGACTCTCTTCTGTACAAATAATTTGGAGACTACAGAATTTGATGCCTGGTACATAAAGCTGATGTATTCTGCTATGAGTAGCTAGAGAAGGGCTAGGCAAAATACAGCTTGCAGGCCAGATCCAGCCCACCAACTGATTGGATCGGGCCTGTGGGTGGGCACCCGCCAATTGATTGCATCTGGCCCACGGCTGCCCTGCTGTGCTCTGCATGGGGCCAAGTCCTGCTGCCCCCACCCAGGGCAGCCTGCCTTGTGCTCCCACCAGTGCCTGTCCACGGTCCCAGTCCCGGTCTTGGCCTTGGCCAGTCTGCGCAGCTTCCTAGTGAGGCTGTTTCCAGTGCCGCTGCAGCCACCTGGGTACTGCTCTGCTTCCCGTGCCTCCAGCAGCCCTGCTCCTGCCCCTGCTGCACTGTTCTGGGTAATAGGTAGTGTAGAGAAGTTGTGAGGATATGTGCCAGGCACCACATGCACAGCCAGGCTGGTGTGGGGAGCTGTAGCTGGGTGGCTCCTGCCTCAGTGCATGGGGCTTCAGCTCCCAGCTGCCTTCCACCCACTGATCTGCCCACATGTGGCTGCTCATCATGCTAGGCTGGCAGAGTGGGTGAAAGGCAGCCAGGAGCTGCCCAGCATGCGTCCCCACTGCTTGCCCACACTACCTGCTGCCTGGAGTGGCACAGCAGGGGCAGGGGGAGGAGGAGTCACTGGAGGTGAGGGGAACTGGCCTGGGGCCAGGGCTGGGATGATGCTGTCTGGCAGATGCAGGGTGGGTGCAGGTGGGAGTGCAGCGCAGGTAACCCTGGGTGGGAGCAGGCAGGGCTCAGCCCCATGTGTCATGCCACAGGGGAAGCTGCAGGCTGGATTGGGGGCGTGGAGAGGGGAGACTGCATGTGCACCAGCACCGCATCACCCAGGTGAGCTCTGCTGCACATGTCCTTGCCCCCCCACCCCTTCCTCCACCCTGACCAGCTCCCAGGACCTAGCATGCAGGCCGTCCCTACACACACGCACACACCTCCCCCCCTGCCCCCTCCCAATATACGAAAGTAAGACTATTTTGAGCTATAATGCAGTTGCCTCAATATACACTTCTCAAAACCCATATATCAGGACAAAAAATATTTTTTGAAATAAAATTAAAATAGTTATAGTAGATATTTGAATTGTAGTATATGATTTGTTTTTTATCTATAATTTGTTAAAATGATATCTTCTGAAAGATGTTATGTGTGCGGCCCTCAACAGCTCACCAAAACTTAAGCGGCCCTCCAGACCTCACATTTTGGCAGTGGGACCTACCTGTGCTTGCCCCACTCCTGAATTCCCAGCCCCTCCAGAATCCCTGTGGACCAAATGAAATCACTGCATGTTGGATCTGGCCTGAAGTCCATTTCTTTGACACCCTGCTCTAGATCACTCTGGTTAAGGATAGCCAAACAACTTCATAATCTTCAAGTCATATCTTTTGAGGTAGTACTGGTGGCCCTGTTTCACAATGTGTAAATTAAGCAGTTTGTTCAAGGTTCCAGTGATTTTAAGGTATTGTTAGATTAGGATAAAAAGTTTTTTAACATCCCTGCTAGTACATTTTCAGATATTAATTGTTATAAGTTGTTTTTTAACACAATTAGTGAGACAGTTTCTGCTGTTTTCACTAGGATTTTAAAATGTGTTAGCTAGCAGGTTTTTAAAAACCATTTATTGTAGTTTGGGCATATCAACAACTGAAGAGCTGAAAATAGAATCCAGGGTTCCTAATCCCAGTCCCTTGCTCTAATCAGGAAACAACATTTCCTTCCAAATTTCATACTTTTATATCCTGGACTGACAAGAGGCTGGGAATGCTATGGAGACAGTCCATTTAGACTCCCAGAAAGAGGGTAAGTACAAGAAAAACTACTTTGCCTGATACAAAAATCAGCTCCTTGGTTAATAAACAGAATGGACAGAGCTCCCTCCAAACCTTAATGGCCTGGGAGCTTGGTTACTGTGAAATTGAGTCCCTGGGGAAGGGCATCTAAAACCAAGTGAATCGGGAGCTTTTTTAGGCAATAAGAAGGATGCAAGATAGCCATAGGCTCCAGGGGAAGAAAAGGGACTTGCTAAAAGGAATTAGCAACAGTAGATTTTGTAATTACAGAATAAATGGTTATGTATGCCTAGTAAGATGGTAGTTATCTATTTCTGTGATGGATAAGTGACTTTGATATACTTATATTGAGCCAAAATCAACTTTATAGTAATTCCACCAAGGTTACAATGGGGATAAATTTGGTCCATTGGATGGAGAGAGGACTTCTGCAAACATGTACATTTTATAATGTATTTGAAAAAAAGTAAATACCTGTAAAGAATTAGTATTCCTGTCAGAAAGCCACTAGATGACTTTGCTTCCTGTCACTTACTTTATTTGGAAGGTTTCACTATTATGTATGATAGATGTTGGCTCTCTGCATAAATAGCTCTGCTCCCTTTACTTTAAAGAGATAGATGATGTATCCCTTTTGACTGATGGATTTCTTGACAGCAGCTGTGTAGGGCTTTGATTGTGAGCACTGAAGTGATCTCTTTAGGGCTTTTTTTAACATAGTGAAAAACCAACATTAATAAAACAACACTAATTAGAATAGGAGGTAAAATTATCAGGATTGA
The DNA here is from genome assembly GCF_000455745.1 of Alligator sinensis. Lineage (NCBI taxonomy): Eukaryota > Metazoa > Chordata > Crocodylia > Alligatoridae > Alligator > Alligator sinensis. Next base: position 686,422 of record NW_005842726.1, on the reverse strand, counting down.
ATTGTGTGTTCACTGCATCAGATGAGATACCGGTAAGCAAATGAAAGGCTAGTCTCAGAATGGAGCACACTGTGAGAAGCACTTCAAACTGAATTTCTGACCTTAGGATTCTACAATAAATAATGCATGAGAGGGACGAAAACTGGGCAGAATCCAGTTCCAACAGAGAAAAAGAACCAATTTTAACTCTTATCTGAATAGAAATATTTTACATTTTCAGAGTTGTTTATCTAGAAAATAAGCTTCATTTGGCAGGGTTCTCATAACTGTGCCTATTAACTTATGGAAATTAAGAAATAACAAGGCCAGCAAAGGACTCTGATTACTGAGAAGCTACAGGAGTTCTGTTAATTTAATTTATTTATAGGGGAACTGATTGGCTAATTGAAGTGAACTCTGTGGTACAGCAGTTTATTCCAAGAAACTCTAGTGAGTTTGGTGTGAGGAACGCTTAAAGGTAGCACACTGGCTACATAATGAGCCTGGAGACTTGTCTAGACATACTGAGTTTTGTCAGCTGTAGCTCAGTGGATTCACAACAGCCAGCTAATAAGCCACGAGAACACTGCATTTGTGCTGGGGATGCATATCCTCACAGTGAGCAGCTACATCAGCTGAATGTTAAGTACACCACAAGACAGCACCACAGTAGTCTTGCATCCCCTTCTGATGCAATGCATTGTGGGACAAGGGAGTGCCCCATTATAGGCTATTAAGGTACCCTTTGAGATGAATTAGTGGGTGCTTGGCATTTTTCATCCACAGGGCCATTATCTTTAGTCCTTTGTCTCTTCTGCTCATTTGCTTTCCGTTTCTGGCCATCTTTCTGAGGGATGCCAGGCTGATGCTAAAAGATTGTTTGTCATCCATTATTTGCACACGGAAGATATAACAGAATCCTAGAAAAACAGGGCTGGAAGGGACTTCCAGAGTCCATCTAGTCCAGCATTCTGCTCAAGACAGGATCACCCCTGTCTAAACCAACCTAGATAAGTATTTTCTAACCTGCACTTCAGTTCCCAGTAGTGGAGATCCCACAGCTTCTCTAGGCAATCTGTTCTAGTGTTTAATCTATTCACATAAAGTAAAGCTAACTTAAATTGTCTTTTTTGCAATTTATGCTCGATAATTCTTATTTTGTTCCTGTGGAAAAAGAACATTTGATTGCCACAGTAATCCATCTTATTTATAACAGCCCTTTTTATATTTGAAGATTCTTATCAATCTTCCTATCAAGTCTTCTCATCTTTAGAATAAATAATCACAGTTCTTCCAACATTTCCTCATATGTTTGGTTTCTTAGACCTCCAGTGAGTTTTATTGCTCTCATCTGGACACTTTCCAATTTGTCCATATCTTTTTTGTGTAATGCCTAATAATGACCATAGTCTTCAGGTGAGGTCCCTAACTTTTACATCTGATGCTTCTATTAGTACTATTCGGCATGGTTTTAAGAGGTTTTCTGGGTTTTTTTGGTAACAATGTTACCAAGGTAACTCATATTCAGTTTGTGATCCATTGTAACCCACAGGTCCTTTGCTGCAGTGTTACAGACATAGCAAGTGATTCCTCATTTCGTATTTATGCTTGTGCTTTTGACTTGTATCTCAACATGCAGCATTTTTCTATCTTGTTCACTATTTGGAAGTTGCATTTTACTGTCAGATTTCCAGAAGCCTGCATTGGTTGCAAGTGGTATCTACCTTACAACTGCAGTTATTAATATGGGCTAGGGACAGACATTACACATAAACTGGTTTAAGTGATCAGAAACTGGTTTAAACCTGTAACAGAACAGCTATTCAGTGCATATAAACCAGTTTGAAAATGGCTGAAACCGGTTTGAGATAAACCTGGTTGAATGTAGTATCAGACTTGACTTGCAGTATCAGTGACTTGGACGAGGGAGTGAAGTCTACTGTGTCCAAGTTGGCGGATGATACAAAACTGTGGGGAGAAGTGGACACACTGGAGGTCAGGGAACAACTACAGGTAGACCTGGACAGGTTGGACAAATAGGCAGAAAACAATAGAATGCAATTTAACAAGGAGAAATGCGAGGTGCTGCACCTAGGGAGGAAAAATGTCCAGCACACCTACTGCCTGGGAAATGACCTGCTTGGTAGCACGGAAGTCGAAAGGGATTTTGGAGTCCTGGTGGACTCCAAGGTGAACATGAGTCGTCAGAGTGACAAAGTCATCAGCAAAGCTAACTGCACTTTATCATGCATCAGCAGATGCATGACAAACAGAACCAAGGAGGTGATACTTCCCCTTTATCGGGCGCTGGTCAGACCGCAGTTGGAATACCGCATGCAGTTTTGGGCGCCACACTTTAAGAGGGATGTGGATAACCTGACAAGGGTCCAGAGAAGGGCCACTCGTATGGTTAAGGGCTTGCAGGCCAAGCCCTACAAGGAGAGACTAGGGCACCTGGACCTCTTCAGCATCCGCAAGAGAAGGTTGAGCAGCGACCTTGTGGCTGCCTATAAATTCATCATGGGGGTGCAGAAGGGAATTGGTGAGGCTCTACTCACCAAGGGGCCCCTGGGGGTCACAAGAAATAATGGCCATAAGCTAGCAGAGAGCAGATTTAAACTGGACATTAGGAAGAACTTCTTCACAGTTAGAGTGGCCAAAATCTGGAACGGGCTCCCAAGGGAGGTAGTGCTCTCCCCTACCCTGGGGGTTTCAAGAGGAGGTTAGATAGGCATCTGGCTGGGGTCATCTGAACCCAGCACTCTTTCCTGCCTATGTAGGGGGTCGGACTCGATGATCTATTGAGGTCCCTTCCCTAACATCTATGAATCTGTGATTTGGGTCAAACCAGTTTATGCAATGTCTGTCCCAGACTCCTTTCTGGTTTAAGATAAACCAGACTCCCCCAGCATCCCGGCATGCTCTCTGGGTTAATCCCCCCTCCCTCCTTCCCATCTCCCAGAGCACAGCCCCCAGCCCCATGGGCCCTAGGCATTAGCTAGCATGTGGTATGCTAGCTAATGCCAAGAGGTGTGTGTGTGTCTTCAATTTCACGGAGACAGGCAGACAGAACAGTGACTGCTTAGGGCTTTTTGAAGCTGATCAACAGGTCAGCTGATAAGCTGTTTAAAAAGAGTTTGAACTAAAGGAGAAAGGCTACTGCTTTCCTGATGGGGTGATAAATACTGTTATCATCCCCCTGCTGGCTTGCTTGCCTGCCAGTTTGCTGCAGACAGTATAAAGAAGCAGGGGGGGAGACTGAAAAGCTCTGTATCATCAACAGATGCATGCACTGCACACCCCCTTGCCTCAGATTGCTAGCAAGGGTCTGGGGTCTGGCAACACTCCCATCCCTTGAGCAGCCAGTGGAGAAAACCCTGGGATGATGCATGTCACAGGTCGACTAGGTGCTGTGAATGTATCAGCCATTAGGCTGCTGGGTTCGGGATCGAGAAGGCAAGTAGGGAGTGAAGTAAAGGCAAATTTACTTATAGCTTAGCATACAACAGTTAACAGAAAGTTTAATGTGACAAACAGACAGTACAGTAATAAAGAGCTAATAGTGAATAGTAACAACAAATAGAATGACAAAGAGTTCCCACATGGGGTTGGCAACTTATCAGGTGTCCCTCTATGCCAGGTGCACCCCAAGTTGTTCCAGCGAAGTCAGGCGTCCCTGATCAATGCTGTCCGAGGGGTCATCGGGAAGGTCCCTTGATCAGAATCTGGTCCTCGCTCACACTGGGAGCCCGGGGTTCAAACTTGGTACAGCGATAGTCCTTCTGTCACGTCCTTCAAACTGGGCCCTTGACATGCACATTCCTTTCTGCCTTATCTTATGCTAATCTGTTGGCTTTAGAGCCACTCACAATCTTGCCCTATAGCTGTTACCCTGTGGGATCAAAAGGTGTTAGAAATTATCATGAAAGGTTACTGCCTGAACTCGGGTTTACCCAATAAGAAAATTACACCACATTACTTTGAGGTTTGAAATTAGCATTACTCTGCCCAAGCTCAACCCCTTGGTTTCTTATTCCTTGGAATGTGCTAATTATATTAGGTGGTCAGATCTTGTTATAGTTGACCTTTAAAAAACCTTTTAGATCAGCTAATCTTGTAGTTTGCTTATTTTGGGGCTCAGTCAGTCCCATGATCAGTGCAAACAGTTAGATTCAACACTTTGGTTAAACTGTGACAGATAAATTCCATTTGCAGGTTGCAAACTTGCAAGCTTTGCATTAGCTAATCTTAACTGCTAGACAATTGCCTGGATGTCTCCGAGAGCATATATTTATTTTCATGATAGTAACCCCTCTGGTTGTGCCTACCACAGATGCAGACAGACCTCCCTAATCAGAGAATCCTGCTGGGGTCTGGCCATGCCCTCCCTCCCTCCTTCCGAGCTCAGTACTATGAAAAGGGAGGGAGGGCTGCTGCTCTAACACCCCCGAGCTTCTAGTCTGAGCCACTGCAGGCATGTGCCTGAATTTCCTCAGTCCAGAGAGAATGTCTGTCCAGTTACAAACCAGTTCAGCCTAGTCAGGTTAGATTAAACTGCAACGATTGAATCAATGCAGGCCCTGGCTCTTTGAATGTCTGTCCCTAGTCATGGTGTCTAGCATGTCTGTAATCCAGTGGCCAGCAAGAAGTAAGTTTCTTTGTTTTTGGATTGGGTTTGAAATGCTCAGTTTCCAAATACACAAATGTACAGTGCTACCTATAGAAGTGAATAAATAATTGAGTTGCAAATTGAAACATACATCAAGAGGTTCTAGTGTCAGGCTTATCCTTGTTGCATTAGTGTTTCCAATGCTTCTTTCCTTCTCATTCTTCCTATCTTCTCCAGTGTTCTTTTGTCCTCTGTGGTTGTTGGCAGGCAGTTATTTTAAAACTAAAACAAATAATTAAAGCTGTTCCTTCTTTTTCAAATAATTTCTTTCCACTATACATTTCTATGGAGCTGCCTGTTGCTTCCAACATCCATTTAAAACCTCAAATTTCTGTTTGAAGCTCAAAGTGGCCAATTAAAATCCTGCCCAGATCTGTAGTAGTTTATTGATGTATGTGTCTGAGTCAGAGGTTTCAGTGTTGTTCTGTGGACATATGTGCACATAACAAATATACTATGGAAGCTTGACATTATGGCCTTGTGATGGGAGGTACTTATTCTCACATTTTCTATTGTTACTTGTGTTGGTGCAGCATTCCTGTTTCTTTTCTTTTGATAGTTGGCCTTGCCTTACAGGAAAAGTTTAGTTTTAAATAACAGGGGTTTCTCAAAATGAAGTGTTGTATCTATTTCTGTGTACTTATAAAGAGTAAGATGAAGAACATGAAGTTGGTTCAGTCTGGTGCAGCAAATAATAGAAATCCTTGAAGGCTCACTGAAAGTTATTAGTGTCATGAGCAATTGTCTAACAGCTGAGCTGTGCTCTAAATGCTACTTTGTTTTAATCAGTATGGCAAATGGTAAACATCTCTTCCTCCTAAATCATAATAAGATTGGAAGATCTTTATAAAGGCAGATTAATAATTAGCGGATTAGAGTTAATTAAATTCATATATTTACCCTGCCAATTGATTTAAAATCTCTCCTAATCTCATTCCCATGTTGGGTTTTGTAAAAACAAAGGGTAGAATTCCAGGTATGTTCTTGTGCCTCTCTTGTTCTTTTGTTGGAATAGCTAATCAGTTAATTATTGAAATAAGGCCCCCCATAACTTTGACTGCATCACACCTGAAAAGGTAGTTTGTCCAAATAAATAAGAACTGTGAAAATGGAGCAAGATCATTAGAATAAGGTCCCAATCTACCTGCTGTTTAAAACTAATAAAGATGCTATACCTCTTTGACTGTAATTTTTAAGTTAGTCAGGACATAGGGTTACAATAGCTAAAATAGCAACTAATTTCTCTCTTTTATAACGGAGATACTTATATTTGTTGGCAATGAATAGGGGAGTCCTATAAACTGGTTAGTTAAATTTTCCTAGTCAAAATTCCTCCATTCAAAATGTTTTTCTTCTAGGGAAACTTGTGGGACTAATTCATGGAAAATTCCTGTGTTAATGTTAATTAAAAATGGGCTAAATGCTCCTCCAGTTGTTGTCCTCATTTATATATACAAATTAAACTATAGACTTCTATGAATAACCCTTTAATTTAGCAGCTGTTTACACAAGAAAATTGTTTAAAATTGCTTAGAGCTATTTCTTTTTTGTTGAGTGTTCAGTTCCGTTAATGCTTTTATAATCATATTATAGTTTACAGAGGTAATGGTATTTTATAGACTAGCTTTGTATATAAATGTAATTATATACAACTTTTATATCCCAGTAACTGAATTATTTGGGGGACTGGCTTTGAGATGTTCAAAACCCTGGACGGGTCTCTTTCAAGATTTTTGATTTTGCAGGAAAGGCAGTTTTATAATTTTCCAACATTGAAAAAGTATGAAGGAAAAACTGCTTGAATAGTTTTTAATAGGGCTGTGAAATGATTAAAAATTTGATTGTAATTAGTTGCATGATTAAACAGATTAGTCACAATTAACTGTGATTTTAATCGCACAGCTAAAAACTCCAAATTATGCACAAAAAAAACTCCAAATGATGCACAAAACCCCTCCAAATTATGCAGGTACTCTGTATGGTTGGGTGTGGGGTATGTGTGAGGGGAGGGATTTGTGAAGGTGTAGGGGGTTGTGGGTGTGTATGTGGGATTTGGAGCATGGGGAGGAGCAGTCCTTGCTGGGGGGTCTGGAGCCTGGGGAGGAGGGACCCCCTTACATCCTGGCAGGGTGCGGGGTACTGTGGGTCAGGAGTGAAGGGCAGCAGCAGGGCTGGGGGATGGTGGCCTTTGGAGTACTGGAAATATGGTAACCCTACAGGAATGCAGCCCAGTGGCATGCAGAGCAGCGCCTAGCAGGTAAGTCTGTGGAGGGGGAGGGAAGGGAATGGGGAGCAGATTGAGGCCCCCATGGTGAAGGAGGGAATGGGGCAGGGGCTGGGGTGAATGGAACCCTGGGGCTGGGGCGGGTTGTATGATGGAACCGTGGGTAGCTTGTCCAGAGGTGTGGGCAGGGGGGAGGGTGCGGCTCCCTGCTGCTGTTTGCATACCTGGTGGAGGCATAGGGGGCATGTGCCCCCCCAGATTTGTGCATGGGGCAGAGGCAGACTGAGGGCTTCGGTGGCAGCCAGGGGCAATTGTGGACTGCCTGCAGACACCACTGGCGGTGTCAGTGGTGGGGTGGTGAGCGGCGACCACCCGCAGGTGCTGCCAACAGTATTGGTGGCGCCTTTTTGTAGGTGGTGCACTGCCATGCTCAGGGGGTGCACATGCACCCCCTACACATCTTCCCTGCAAGAGGTACATGCCTCCCACGCTTCCCCCAGGGCAGCATGTGGCGGTGGGGAACCGCACCCCCTCGTGCCTCTGGACGAGCCTCCCGCAGCTCTGTCCCACAGTCTGCCTGGCCCTGGGGCCCCATTGAACTCCAGCCTGTGCCCCTGCCTCACTCCCTCCCTCACCATGGGGTCTCAGTCTGCTACCCCTTCCTCTCCACAGACTTACCAGCAGGGCACTGCTCTGCACACTGCCAGGCTGCATTCCTGGCCATGAGTATGCTGCGACTGCTTGTGTGTGTGTGTGTGTGTGTGTGAGTGTGAGCAGACAAAAATACAAGAACCAGTTAACGCGCTAATTGTGCATATTAGCGGTGATTAATTGATAGCCCTATTTTTTAATGTGGTTGGTATTCCCAGCCCAGTGGCATAAGAAGTAGAATTGTCTTTTTTTAATGTTGAGGGTCTCATGATCAATGTAAACATCTAATTCTTTTTGGAATCCTAGTTAATTTTTTGTTTTCATATGCTTTCTACAGCTAATGTAAACAATATATAATTCCTTATACAGTTTATTTCTGTTACTTTTTAATTGTGCTGAAGATACCCTTGCTCTTACGTTATAATTGTAAGTAAATAAGAGAACCTGAACTGTATTGTCTAGACTAGTGGGGGACAACTTTTTTGGCAGGTCTGCCATGAGGTAAGCTCCTCACTGGCCCTGAGTGCTATTCCAGTCCCCTTCCCCTACTCAATCTGTTGCTCTGCTCCCTGCCTGTTCTGTTGCTCTGTGTTTTGCTCCTTGCCCTATCTGCCATTGTGTTCCCTGATCCCTTCTGGAGCTGTCCATGCCACTTGCGGTACATAGGCTGTGGGTTGGCCACTATAGTGTAGACCAGTGATTCTCAACCAGTTTGCCATTAAATCCTTTAAGTGGTACTGTGCAATATGAGCACTGTAAACATCTACATGTGATTCACAAGATAAACCCAGAGGTCTCAAGTAGGAATCCATGGTGTCCAAAACATGTTCTGATGTGTTGTGGCCTTTCTGAGTTCTTTGCAACAGGAAACTTGCTCTGTTGTTTTTCTGCAGTCAAAAAATGAGTGAAAGCAAATTGCTGGCATTTTCTGGCATTTAAGTCTAAGGTTGAGAACCATTGGTTTAGAACTGATCTTTAATCATTTTGTATATTTTACTGTTTTTTGTCTTTATACCATCTTTGGATAAATGCTCTTCAGTCTCTGTAATCTTTTACCTTCTTTTGCTTCTAATTTTGCAAATCCAAGATTTATCCCATGCACTGGGACTTTTAAAAACTGCATATTGAGGTGGGCAGCACCTGTACCTGACAGTTTTTCCTTGTCAGCATCAGGATGGAGGCATGCTAAATGTTTAATTTATGGTGCCATACAAATAAACCATAAAGATGTTCTACATATTTTGTGGAATAATATCTTTGTGGATGGTTTGCCACTTTATGGCACCATAAATTGTCTGAATATGTAGCACTGTTACTATGTTTGGTGGGGGTCAACACGTTAATCACACCATGAGAGTAATGTGCTCCAGGCTGAGTTACATGAGCTCAGTTAACTTACAAATGCACACAGTTATGTTGGAGGGGCAGGGCCTGTTAGCACATTTTATCCAGCATTTTTCACAGATGCTTCAGGCAGAACAATGGATGTGAATGTCTGTAGGATCCTGGCACAACAGGCTTTTTCTCAGGAGTAATGCAATCTCTGTTCATAGGTTGTGTGACCTCTGGCCAATATGTAATAAAGCAGTGGTGCTCAATCTTTTTCCCTGGTGGGCCAGATGGGCAGTGCCAGATGGGCAGTGCCTGGCCTGATTATGGGGTAGATGGTGATTCTGAGTCAGTGCCCAGGGCCAGTGCAATGGGCACCATCTGACCATACAAAGGGCTGGCCCTACAGGACCGTAGGGTGTGGGGTGGAGGGGGTGGAGACATGACTTGGCCAGAGGGTGAAGGGGGCATGACTCAGCCCTGGGGAGGGGCTTGACTGAGGAAGGCCCCAACCTAGGCCTGTGGGGGGGAAATGGTTGTGGCCCACATCCCCAGGGGGGAAGGGTGTGTGACCTGGCCCCACAGAGGGAAGGGGGCATGCCTCAGCTCAACCTGGTCCTGTGGGAAGGAGGAATGGCTTCAACCAGGTGCATGGGGCTTGGGGTTTGGAAATTTGGCAGAAGGAAGAATGGCTGTATTAACTGCCACCACTCCCTGCTGCTAAATGTCCAGACCCATGGGGAGTTCCACAGGCCAGATACAATGGCTTCACGGACTGCATTTGGCCTGCAGGCCACAGGTTGAGCCCCCATGATTAAGGGGTTCAATATGAGAGTACTCAAAATTCCAGATAATCAAAATTAATTAAAAGTTTATTATTAAAAGATAAAGAACACGTATAAAAGAAAGACATGTTAGTTGCCTTTTCCAGAGCAGTATCATAGTGGTTATGTAACATCAGAGACACCTACTTTGAACACCTTCAAGAGACATTTGGATGCTTATCTTGCTGGGATCCTATTATCCTTGCTGAATTCCTGCCCCTGGGGCAGGGAGCTGGACTCGATGATCTTCCGAGGTCCCTTCCAGCCCTAGTGTCTACGAATCTATGTGCCCCAAAAAAGAATGTACCCATATTGATGGGTAAGACAGGTGACACATGCAAGGAGTGCCCAGGTAAGAAACAGGGGTCCGGATAGTCTTCCTAATCGGGGGGTGGCAAGCACAGCTATGCAAGACCTTAAATGCCTGTATACCAATGCTCAGAGTATGGGGAACAAACAGGAAGAACTCGCCCTCAGAATAGCCAGTTCAAACCCAGACATAGTGGGGCTTATAGAAACGTGGTTGGATTCATCCCACAACTGGGCAGTTAGCATTAGGGTCTATAGGCTCTACAGGCGGGATAGAGAAGGAAGGAAGGGAGGGGGTGTGGTGCTCTATGTCAAAGACCAATACACATCTGCCAGCAAAATGGGGTCAGAGGAGGGGCAAGCTGAAGTGGTCTGGGTCAAGATATACAAGGGGGTCGTGGGGAGAGGGATTTAACGGTGGGGGTCTACTACAGACCCCCCAACCAAGGGGAGGAGCTGGACCGGGAATTTTTGGGGCAGCTTGCAGAGGCACTTAAGGCAAGGGATGTGGTTGCCATGGGTGATCTAAATTACCCGGACATCTGCTAGGAGGAGCAGTCAGCCAGGTCGGACCATTCCAAGAGGTTCCTGACCGAGATACAGGACCTTCACTTAACCCAGAAGGTGCACAGTCCCACCAGAGGAAATGCCCTGTTGGACCTGGTCCTGGCCACAGGCGATAATCTGGTAAGGGGACTCCAGGTCCTTGACCACCTGGGTGACAGCAGTCATCGCTTGCTGGAATTCATCATCCAGCGCAGGGTGACAAGGGCCTGCAGCAAGGCGATAGCCCTAGACTTCAAGAGGGCCAACTTCAACGAGTTGAGGAGATTGGTGGGAGAGGCGCTGGGGTTC
>NW_005842726.1:664885-673971 GCF_000455745.1 Alligator sinensis | reverse complement strand
GGATAACAAGGAATAACGGCCACAAGTTGTTGGAGAGTAGGTTTAGATTAGACATCCGTAAGAACTACTTCACAGTTAGGGCGGCTAGGATCTGGAACCAACTTCCAAGGGAAGTGGTGCTGGCTCCTACCCTGGGGGTCTTTAAAAAGCAGCTTGATGCCTACCTGGCTGGGGCACTTGAGCCCAGTTTCCCTCCTGCCCAGGCAGGGGGTCAGACTCGAAGATCTACCGTCCGACTCTACTTCTATGATTCTATGATTCTATGATGTGCTACTTGGTTTTAGGCATTAGACTAATGGCACTTTCTGTGTCTTGCCTAAGCAGCTCTTGACCAACCACTTTTCTTTGTTTGAACCACAGTATCCTGTACTTATCAAACAGTTTTATTCATGCTAACTACCTCGTGATACAAGATGTATGTTCTGAATATTAGTAGCATTACTGTTTTAGTGGTACACTAAAAATGAGCTTATCATAAATTAAATACCTTCTTGGATAATGGTTCTAAATTTAGCTTAAATACAAATGTTTGAGGAAGATAGAGTATTGCTTCATATCTGATTCATAGGCTGTCACTATGTTTTATGTATCAATGTTAATAAAGAGCTTTGAAATCATTAAATAGACAGGACTATTAAGTGCAGTGTATTTATGATTACCATTTTTTGTAAATATCTGTGGGAATTCCACCTAAAGACCTAGGTTAGAAAATTGCCTTTCATAATTCTCCCATTTCAGATTCCAGTCTCAAGATGAACAGTATTATATGTGAACCCCTGTCACGATATGCAAACACTTATCCTTAGGGACCTAGTTCAATCACAGCAAGACAAAGCGTTTTTCATGGCATACTCACTGCGCAGAGCTGATTTCGCAGGCATTTCATGGTGGTCCTGCCCCTTGCTGCTGATTGGCAGAGGGGCCTCAGCAGCCTGCCCCTTGGTGCTGATTGGCTGAGAGGAAAAATGCATAATTAAATAGCAAATTTTGTGGAAATATCAAATTACTATATTATGTCATATGATGCTATTTTTCCTTGACACATCCAGGATCATGTTGCAAGGTGAACAAAACAATTTACCACTATCTGAATACAAGGTTCCTACAGGGCACTGTGTTACACAATCTTAAACTGAAATGTATTTTGCTTTTTTGGATTTCTTTTCACTCATTTTCAGACTGCAGCATTGCTGCACTGCATTTGGCTTCTGAAAAGATGGCACTAAAACACTTTTGTTTTCCAGACTAGCGCCTTTACTTAGTCTATGTCAGGGGTATTCAACCTTTTTTAATCATTATACTGCCTGGCCGCTGAGCACAGGGGGGGCAGGGTGGTATGCAGGTGGATGTGGAGTGGGTGGTTGACGGGTGGCACGCGGCCAGACGTGGAGTGGCGGCCGGGGGGGCTGTGGCTGGACACAGCAGGGGGGGAGCTGGGCAGGTGGCGCCTGCACAGCAGCGCGGGATGGTGCGTGGTGGTGCTCCACCCCTACCCACCTATGCGTATTACATAGGGCCTTCTCAATTACCCCCAAGGATATGTGTACCCCTGGTTGACAACCCCTGGTCTATGTCACTAGCTCAGCCTCTCCATTGCACTCACCCAGATCTCGTGCTCTTTGGCTGCAGTGATTGCCATGCTTTCTTTGTATTCCAGCAAGCATTTGGGGGTGGTAGATTAGGTGGGAAATTGTGGCCAATGCCATTTTTTGCAGTGATTGTGGAGATCACCACTTAATGTGGGTTTTGCAAAAGTTGCAAAACCACAATTTAAGTAGGTTTCTACTTATCCTGGATCAACTTGTTCCCTCAGAGTGTTTTTCCTCTTTTTTTAAAGACAGGATCTTATATTGTTTCAAAGTGGTGACAGAACCATCATTAAAAAAAAACACTCAAGAATATCCAGTTAAAATCCAGTTAAGAAGCCAATTAAATTGGCTTTTTAAAAGAGGTTATTGTGAGGGTATAGTATGGCTGTCAGACCTGCTTTTCCCCAATTACTGACTTCACAGACTTCACAGATTCCAGCTTGGTGACTGTATGGCTTATGCAATGAAGGTTGGATTTGTATAGGTCTTCTGTGTCATTTATGTGGTCCATCATTCATGTTTACATTTCTCCATTATTCTTTTCAGATTTCTCTGTTTCATGTGACATCCAGCCAGGAATTTTTATGGTAGTACATCAGAATATGTGTAGGAGGTTGGTTTTTTTTTCCTTTGGTTTGGTTTGGTTTTTTGGCTACTGTATTTGCATTAATTCATTCTTAACTTTTTCAATATATTCACTTTCTGGGGTACTTTTAAAACTAGCACTTATGTTCTCTCTGGCAACATAACTGTGTCTACTGTCACATATATGCAGATGACATCAGAAAGATGTATTAGCTGCTGCAGACTCTGTAAGGGCTCACCTTGTGTTCTGTGACCGCATGTCTAAAAGGACAGCATATTGACTCATTTTCCAAGCTTAAGACTTTCTTGCTCTCTGAGGAGGGCTTGTTCTGTTTCCCGGTTACTTTGTTTCCTGGTGTTATTGTTCTCTATAATTTTAAAGTATATAATTTCATGATGATCTCTGAGTTTTCTTATTTACTGCCTTGTAAAGCTTTGTTCCTTCCTTCTCAGGGACTTCCGGTTTTCACTTGAAAAAAAATGCAACCTTTTTATATGCACTCACCATACACTTGTCAGACTTCTATAATTCTTTTCCTCAGGCATTCACAGTTTGTGCAAAATTCCCTTGCCAGAATGCTTGCTGGGGTCAGTGAGCACATTACTCTTTTGTTGAGAGAACTCCAGAAGCAATAGTAAAGCAGCACATCATGTGTTTTAAGATTATACATACAACACAGAGGGCTGACAGTTTCACTCCAGCACTTTACAGGGTAAATCCTCAGCTGTTAGGGCCTTCATACTATTTATTCAGGCAGAGCACTGCTTTAAACAATGAGTCAGTTGTGAACATGGAACATCTGAAATGGTGAAAGATTGTTCCAAAATCAGTTATGTCTTTTACATCAGTAGGCAGTGATAGCATTATACAAGAACATGCTCTATACAAGCCAAAAGTAGAAGAGAGTGTAATGGGTAATCACATTTCAAGCATCTTCAGTGTAGACCTGGATTCATCTTGTTGAAAATTAAAGGAAGATAGTGCAGTATGTGCAGCACAGACAACTTCATTTGGAAGTGTTACAAATGCAGGCTTCAAAAGGGGTATTCAATCACTTTCTGCTATTGATCCTCCTTAAGAGGAATTTTAAAATCTCAAATCCAGCAAAACTATACATTCATAAGTGTTTCTGTACAAATAAACTGTACCACAGATATAAAAGCTTAGTAGGGTTGGTCACTCTTGGTGCGTCCAGACAAGTTTGCATGTGCCTCTTGCCACATCACAAAGCAGTTTGAGACATGGCAAGAGGCACGCTGGGAACAAAAAAATGTTCCTTGCACTGCATATTTGCAGCGGGGGCTCAAAATTGATACCTGGATATTCAGGGATCAAAAAAAGAAAGCCTGCAGAAAAAACGGGGAGCAGGCAACCAGAGGCTTGGGTCCTCCAAAGAGATGCTTTGGTAGCTGGCCAGAGTATTTCTATGGCTGCCTCTTGCCCTGGTGCTGAAGCATGATGCCTCCATGTGCGGGGCAGCCTGGAGCAGTGCAGGCTGCAGTCTGATGGGACCGGGCTCCATCCCAGGTAAGGAAGGGACTGAGGTGGGGAAGGAGCAGCTCGGGAGAAGTGGATCCCCTGACTGCCCCCTGCATGGCCCACAGCCCCCCCCCCCTCACAGCAGCAGCCCATCGGGGCACTCCTGGCAAAGCCCCTCCATGGCACAGGGCAGCGTGGCTTGGCCCCCCAGCTCGGCACAGCGCTGTGCGTCTTCAGGCAGGTTTGGGCCACTCAGGCTGTCACCCAGGGGCCCCGTGCTGCTCATGGGGACTGCCTGTCATGCCAGGCCGGGTTCTGCATGCATGGGCACCACTCAGGCCAGTTCTGTGCATGCAGGACTGGGCCTGATGCAACATACAGTCCCCGTGAGCGGCACAAAGCCCTGGATAATAGCCTGAACATGCCGGAGTTGCCCAAAAACACATGGCGCTCTGCTGGGCTGGGCCTGTGCTTTATGGCACAGGCAGTGCCGTGTGCTAGGCAGCTCGGGCTGAGCCATGCTGCCCCACACCACTTGGGGGGCTGTGTCAGGAGGCCCTGAGTGCCTTGATGACCAATGCTGCTGGGGGTGAGCTGTGGGTCCTGCAGGGGGGGGCTCTTGGCCCTGGAGGAGGGCTGTAGCCCTTGTGGGGGGGCTGTAGCCCCTGCACAGGGCTGCAGGGAGACTGCAGGGAGACTGTATGTGGCACCTGTTGGGTGGCTGTTGCCTCTGTGGGGGGGCAGTCAATGAGATGTGTGGGGGGCTGCACCCTGCGGGGGGCAGGGGACCCACCTCTCCTGAACAGCCCCCCACACAGCCCCCCCACAATCCACCCAAAAACCCCACACCCCCAAGCCACCCCCATAAATCCCTCACCCACATATCTGGCCAGGAGTGAGGGGACTGGGGTGGGGGGCAGGTTGTGTTGGAAGTGAGGGGCTAGGGCAGGGGAAGGGCACTGGCATATCAGTGCTGCACATCCTGGTGAGTGAAGGGGGTAGGGGCAGCTCTGATTTTTTTAATGACAAAAAAAAGCCATTGTTAGCATACACTGACAGGACCAGCCACACCGCTGGCTCCCAGAGAATCAACCCCTCCACCCGCTTCCGCAGGAGAATGAGGAAGGGCTCCAGGGCCAAGGTGTACAGCTGGCCCGACGGCAGGCAGCCTTGACACACCCCTCTCTTCAACGGGATGGGCTCCATCAGGATCCAGTTGAGCTTGACCAAAACACTCTGCAAAGGCATACAGCACCTGGAGAGCCCACACAAAGTGGGGCCTGAGGCCAAAGGCCCGCAGCGTGCTTGTGAGGTATCTGTGATCCACTCTGTTAAATGCCTTCTACTGGTCCAGGGATAGGAGGGTGAAAGGCAGGCCCTCTTGGTACACTAGCTCCTGGTGTACGTCTAGTCGGGATGGATCACGTCCGTCAGCATGGACTGCAGGCACAGCAAGATGGGCTTTGCTGCCCCCTTGTAGCCTGTGCAGAGGAGGGACACGGGATGCCAATTCCTTAGGTCATGGGGATCCCCCTTCCTAGGCAGGAGGGTCAGCATGGCCCTCCAGCATGACAGGGGGAGCTCCCCACTTCCCTCAGATTTGGCCCAGAACATGGCGAGGTCCAGACTGAGGATGCCCCAGAAGGCCCGGTAGAACTCCACAGTCAGCTCGTCGATGCCTGGTGCCTTGTTACCAGCCATCAGGTGGAGGGCAGCTGAAAACTCAGCCAGAGTGACAGGAGCTTCCAGCTGGTCCTGGTCACCCACAGTGTTCTGTGGGAGTCCCTCCCACAGGGTCTGACAGCTTTGGTGTCAGCTGGATCCAGGGAGAAGAGCTCTTCATAGGAGGCCTGCGCACACTGGTGCATCTCACCTGGATCCATGAGGGGGGTGCTGTCACCCGCCAAAAGGCAGGTGATGTACTTCTTGGCCCCCCACCTCCTCTCTAGGGCATAGAAGAAGCGGGAGCCATGGTCCATTTCCAGAAGGAGCTGGACGCACGAGCTGACAAATGCACCATAGGCGCGGTGGTTGTCCAGAGCATGAAGCTCTTCCTGCCTCTCCCGACACTCTCCACAGAGGGATGGATTGGTTGGGTCAGTGGCCAGGCACCTCTCCAGCTCTAGCATTTCCTGCTTGAGCTGTTTCCAGACCGTTTCCCTCTGCCAGGTGTGCCCCCAAGTGTAGCTGTGGCAAAAAATCCAGATGTGCACCTTCCCCATGTCCCACCATCTCTGAGCCAAGAGGAAAGCTGCCATTGCTCCCACCAGGTCAGCCAGAACTCCCTGAAGCCCACATCCTCCAGCAGACTGGCATTGAAATGCCAGTAGACCGACCCCGGCTGCCCAGGTCCTAGCATGGCCTGGACCCAGATAAGGTGGTGATTGCTGAAAGGGGTCAGTCGAATGTCAGAGAAGTGGGCCCAGACAAAGTGCAGCAAAGAGATATAAACCCAGTCCAACTGGGAGTGGCATGCTTGCTTCTCCCCCACCCTCACATAGGTGAAGGTAGTGGGGTCGGTAGGGTGATAGGCACACCAGATGTCCACCAGGGAGTAGTCCGTCAGGTTCTCCCCGAGGACACTCGCGGCGGCCTGGTTCCGCTCCCTGCCCGACTGGTTTCCGCCAACTCCGGGTCCCTTGCAGGGGTGTACACGTTCAGAAGGTTCAGGACCAGCCCCTGCATCTGGACCCGGAGGTACAGCAGGCAGCCCAGCACCACCTCAACATCCTGGAGAACCTCTGGCTGCAGGCCTGGGGAGAACAGGGTGGCCACCCTGCAAGAGGTGGCCCAGAGGTGACTAAAAAAGACACTGCCTCCCCCTGCCCCCCCATTCCAGCCACCAATTAGGCTCATTGGCTGGAGTCATCAGGGTCTCCTGCAAGAATACCGTGCGGTACACTTCCTCCTGAAGGAAGGAGAGCACCCGGCACCTCTGGAGACCCTTCCTGCAGCCGTGGATGTTGAGGGTTGCGATCTTAAATTACCTCATGGCTGGGGGGGGTGGAGTAGATGGGTCAGCAGGGGCCTTGCACATCTCAACGCCCGGTGTGGGGCCCACTGGTGTGCCGAGGACGCTGTCAAAATCTCCCCAACAGTCCAAGGTGAGCTGTACTTTGCTGGCAAACCAGTGGGTATAGTCTTGGTCAAGAAATGCAAGTAGCTCATCCCTGGGGACTGCTGGGACCGAGAGGTCTACAGGCTCCATGGAGCCTGCTGGTTCTTGGGTGTCCTCCTCCTGGTCCTGGGACTCAGTGGGCTCCTTAGGTACTGTCTGAATCCCCTGGTCTGCTAAGACCCCAGACTGGTTGGGATTGGGAGAGTTCTGCATCCCCTTGGGACAGGGGTGGGGGCAAGGGTGGGGCTTCTGCACAAAATTGTGGGGTAGAGCTGGAGCCCTGGGGGGTCTGTGCAGGGTCCCTGACAAGATCGGCCTGTTGATTAGGGGACCCCACCATGACCCCCTCTGATGCGGGACTGTGGGTCAGGCTGGAGGTGAGATTTTTCTGGGAGGAGGAGGGAAGGGACCTACCAGGCACCAGGGAGGCTTCGGCATCTGCCTCAGGGTTCTGCGAAAGGGGACCTTCTCCCTCAGGACTCACCGGGGTGAGCCCCAGGGTCTCTGTATCCCCCAGATCAGAGGGAGGAGGCTCCGCTGTCGGGCCTTCCTTTGCGTAGGCAGAGGCCTCAGCCTCGGCGCCCATAGTTTCAGGGGGTAGGCCCTGATCAGCAGAATGAATGGCTTCCTCCATGGGCTCCTATTTGGGACTATCTAACAGGCCTGAAACCTCCTCCATGGGGATCACCCATTTGATCTTTCCCAGGGGTGGGATGTCAGGTGCAGCTGGGGAGGTCCCTGGAGGCTGGGCTGCTCCTTCCCCGTCCTCCATATGGTGGTCTTGGGAAGGGGAGAGGAGTCCTCCATGTCAGAGGGCTTCAGCTGTGCCCAGGCCTTCCTCTTCCCTTTATGCCCAGTGGACCTGCAGCCACTCAGCCATGGGGTGGTCCTCAGGTGGACAGGCTCCAGTAGGAGAAGGTGAGGGCTCGAGGAGTGGGGCAGCCACGATGGGGCATAATTAAGAGCAGGGGGGCTCTGCTCCTCTCTCCCCCTGGTTGCTGCTTCCCTCTCCAGGACTTCGCCAAACTTGGTTGAAGGGCGGGATCCCTTGAGCTCATGGCGGGGGGCTTGTAGTTGTGGCTGGGATGCCAGGGGGGCCTGAGGGGGGTGGGGTGCCTGTGGTAGGGGCACCCCTCTTGCCAGTGAGACCCACAGATGCCCTCCCTGCCTGGCCCATGGGGCACTCATGATGCAAGTGCCCCAGGGCACAGCACTGGAAGTACTGCAGGTCCCACAGTGTATAAAAAATCCTCACCAGACCCCCTGATAAGGAATTGCCAAGCACCCCTCAGCCTCCAGCTGCGCTCCCACCACCAGCTGGATCATAACCTAGAGATGGAAAGAGCGTGCGTGGCGGAGACTGGGATCTCGTCACCCCAGTGAGAGGGCCACCACTGGGGAGATAACTCATAGTTTCATAGTAGCTAGGGTCAGGAGGGACCTGAACAGATCATCTAGCCTGACCCCCTGCCACAGGCAGAAATGAATGCTGGGTTCACAAGACCCCAGACAGGTGATCGTCTAATATCTTTTTGAATTTACCCAAGGTAGGGGCGAGGACCACTTCCCTAGCAGGATGGTTCCAGATTCTGGCCACCCTAACTGTAAATATTGCCTCCTAATCTCTAACCTAAACCTATTCTCCATCAGCTTCCTTGTCACTCCAGGTGGTGCTGGGTGTGCGGGCCGGCTCCCGATCCCATCCTCGCCATGTGCGAGCCGGGCCCGTCTTTGCACACACGGGCTGTGGCCAGGAGCCCGGGCACGTGGGGCCGAAGAAAACCGCGGGGCGGTAAGGTATGCGCGAGCTAGAATCAGTTACAGAGGCGTAATGGTGGATTGAAAAGATTATTTACTTACACCCAATGTGGTCGTGGTGTAGGCTGGACAGCTTTCCAGGCGCAGCTCTGCTTGAATCCTCATTGGAGGACTCTGACAAACTCGGTTCTTTGACCCCGGAGTGGTTTAGGCTCCGCGGGTTTGACAATTCTTTCCTCACGGAGTGGCTGAATCTCCGTGGGTTCTGTTCGGTTCCCAGGTCCCTCAGAGCTGTTAAGACTCCGTGGGTTCGAAAATTGGGTATATAGGATAGGGATACATCTAGGATTGCGCTCGGTGACGGGGAGAGGCTAGAAGCTAAACGGACCTCCGTTGCCTGCTTAAGAAACGTGCGTTGGGTCCGCAAGGGTCCACATCGCTTGGAGATCTTCACACAGCGCGAAGTCTCCTCCTCCTGGCGAGTTCTGTATCTCTCCAGGTTTCCTCTCTCTCCGACTTGGGCGGAAACTACCCAAGCCTTTTGTACGGCTAGCAA
>NW_005842726.1:661534-662995 GCF_000455745.1 Alligator sinensis | reverse complement strand
CCTGAATGCCCTTGCTAAGCCATGGGGGTTTGTGAGCACTCTTACCTCCTTTGCTTCTCTCAGGGACTGTTACCTTTTGGGCCTGGAGGATTGCCCCCTTAAGGTACAACCATCCCTCATGGACTCCCATTTCCTCTACCTTCTGGGCCCTCAATGCCTCCCCCACTAAATCTCCAAAGCTCATTGAAGTTGGCCCTTCAGAAGTCAAGGGCTTTAGCCTTGGTGTGAGCCCTAGGCGCCCTGCGTTGGATAGTGAATTCCAGCGGGTGATGATCGCTATTGTTCAGGCGGTCAAGAACCTGCAGTCCCCTCACCAGGTCATCCCCAGTGGCCAGGACCAGGTCCAGCAAGGCGTTACCCCTAGTGGGGCTGTGCACCTCCTGGATAAGGTGAAGGTCCTGTAATACAGCCAGGAACCTACGTTAGCGGTCAGATCTGGCTGTCTGCTCCTCCCAGCAAATGTCTGGGTAGTTTAGGTCACCCATGACAAATGACATCCCTTGACCTAACTGTCTCCATAAGCTGACCGGAGAAGTCTTGGTCCAGCTCATCCCCCTGGTTGGGTGGTCTGTAGTAGACACCCACCATAAGGTCCCTTTCACCATGCCCCCCCTTGTAGTTTGACCCACAGTGTTTCTGCCTGGGCTTGGAGCTCCCCAGGGTTTGGAGCTGGGGGAGCAGGGCCCAATTGGGGGTATAGGGAGGGATGGAGCTGAGGACCACCCTGGTCCCCAGCTCTTCTGGAGGCTTGAGGGGGATGTATTCACCCTCTACCACAGTTCCCCTCTCCACTGCCTTTTGTGCAGTGGCCTCCAAGGCAAGGAAAAAGACCCCCTTGCCATGAAAGCAGGAGGACACCAGCATCTTGGGGGGCCCCCACTACCCAAGCCAGGGCCTGCACCCAGGTCTCAAAATGCAGGTTCTCCCACTTGGGCAGTCAGCACTTCACCCTGTGCCTGTGGGTGAGTACCAGAAAGGGGGCCCTGCCGCCTGAGCTGGAAAGGTCAGCAGTGAAGTGTCCAGGCCCTCCAGCTTCAGGTCTCCCCACCTGAGCTGGAAAGGTCAGCAGTGAAGGGTTCAGGCCCTCTGGCTTCAGGTCTCCCCGCAGCTGCCTGTGCATAGCTGCAGTTCCCCCCATGAGGGGCCACATTGGTGGGGCTGGGGCTAGGGTCAGGGACAGGCTGAGTGGGTGTGCATGACAAGGCACTGGTGGTCAAGGCACAGTAGCTAGACCCTCAGGCGCTGGTGGTCTAGGCTTACCTTTCCCACCCCCAGCTGTGGAGGAGGCTGAAGAGGAGCCCTTCCCACTGCCCTTGCCCTTGGTCCCTGATGATGGGAGAGGGAGCTTGGGAACCCGTCTGGGGTGGAGGCTTGGCCAGGGGAGACCCCACTGGCCCTACCAGAGTCCTGCCTGCCTCTGCAGCAGAGATTGCAGGCTTCACCACCCCTGGAGGAGGCCGG
>NW_005842726.1:659894-661397 GCF_000455745.1 Alligator sinensis | reverse complement strand
GGTGGAGGCTGCAGGGGCATGCATCCCCTTGGGGGCTTGGCTGGGATCTGCCCCCATAGTGGGGGCTGCAGGAAGCTCTGTGGGGGCATCTGCCCCCCCGCGAAGGTTCCTTCTCTGCCATTATTTCACATGAGGGCAGGTAAGAAAATAAAGAAAAACAAAATATCCAGTGGGGCTGGTGGCCTTCATGATAGACCCTACGGGGGGAGGTTGAGAGAGCTGAATCTCTTTAGGCTTCACAAGAGATGGCTGAGGGGAGATCTTGTGGCCACCTATAAATTTATTAGGGGAAGTCAATGGAGAATAGGGGAAGCACTGTTTACTAAGGCGCCCCAGGGAGTGACTAGGAATAACGGGTATAAACTAATTGAGAGTGGATGTAGGTTAGATATTAGGAAGAAATTTTTCACAGTAAGGGTGGCCAGGATCTGGAATGGGCTTCCAAGAGAGGTGGTACTATCACCTAGCTTGGAGGTCTTCAAGAGGAGGCTAGTTAGTCACCTGGCTGGGGTATCTGACCTCAGTCCTCTTTCTTGCCAGGGGCAGGGGGGGGTCAGACACGATGATCCATTGTGGTCCCTTCCAACTCTACAATCTATGAATCTAGTAGGGGCAGGCAGGAAAAAAACCCAGGAGGCCTATGCTTTGAGCATGTGGGGGAGGAGGAACACACACACACACACACACACACACACACACACACACACATGCTGGGGAAACTAGACCTGGCTTACTCAGCCACACAACAAACACCAGGGAAGGGGGAGTGGACCACAGGACTTACCACACAAGGGCAAGAACACACAGGGAAGGCTGCTGAGGAATATGTAAAAGATGGCTGGAGCAGTGAAGGGGCTTTGTTTGTTGAAGATCTATCCAGAAGCCCCTCAGGCCTCCAGCTGGTCGCTCAGCAGCAGAGCAGTAGGCAGGAAGATAAATCAGGATCAGATGAAATGAGGTAGCTGTGGAGGAAGGCAGGAGCAGTCAGTCAGTTAGGAAGTAATCAAATGCAGGTGTGGTGTCAGGTGGTGCAGCAGGGAATCTCCCTCTAAGGTGGGTAAGGTAACTAGTAGGGTGAAAATGCTAGACTTTAGGAAAGCTGATTTCAATGAACTCAGGTGTTTAGTCAAGGACGCACTGCAGAGTAAGAGTTTTAAAGAGATGGGAGCCCAGGAAGGGTGGCTGTGCCTTAAGGAAATGATCCTTCGGGCACAGAGGGAGACGATCCCGATGCGGGGAAAAAGGGGGAAAGGGGCCAAGAGGCTTCCTTGGCTGACCAGAGAAATCCAGAGCAGTCTACGGGTTAAAAGGGGGGCATATAAAAAGTGGAAACAGGGAGAGATTACTAAAGTGGAGTATACCTCCTCTGCTCACACTTGTAGGGAGGCAGTTAGACAGGCCAAAGCTACCATGGAGCTGAGGATGGCATCCCAAGTTAAGGATAACAAAAAATTGTTCTTTAGATATATAGGGAGTAAAAGGAAGGCCCAGGGTGGAATAGGA
>NW_005842726.1:659204-659659 GCF_000455745.1 Alligator sinensis | reverse complement strand
ATGGCCGCTGAATCTGAAAAGTAGTTCCTACGGATGTCTAAGCAAAACCTACTCTCCAACAACTTGTGGCCGTTATTTGTTGTTATCCCAGGGGGGCACTGGGGGAAACAAACCCTTCTGGTCCTCCCAAACCCTTCTGGTCCCCCCTAGTGAGTTTATAGATGGTCACAAGGTCCCCCCTCAGCCTTCTCTTGTGAAGGCTGAACAGGTTCAGGTCCTGTAGCCTCTCATTGTAGGGTCTGCCCTGCTGTCCCCGGATCATGTGGGTGGCCCTTCTCTGGACCCTCTCAATGTTGTCCACATCCCTCTTGAAGTGGGGCGCCCAGAACTGGACACAGTATTCCAGCTGTGGCCTGACCAGTGTTGCGCAGAGTGGGAGGATCACCTCCTTGGCCCTACTTGAGATGCATCTGTGGATGCACGATAGGGTCCGGGTAGCCCTTCCCGCCGCGACC